>NC_132890.1:12222316-12522316 GCF_030463535.1 Salminus brasiliensis | reverse complement strand
ACCGAGTCTGCCGGCCGGTGTGAGCCTTTGCTGCTGTGTCGGTTTACTCCTGAAAGAGCAGTAAATGGAAGCTCCCTGTGCTTCAGAATGAAAAAGCACCTGTTACTCCCAATATTCAATAATCATTTATCAAGAGTAAAAAAAATGTAAACTGTAATGAATGTGGACAAGAACAGCTTCTTTTCCACACTAAAAAAAGGACTATGAAATATAAAATAAAATGCGAAATTAAATAATCTTTTAAAAACGTCTGTATAGAAATAGATACATCTTAATTATTGTCAATTGTATTTGTCACAAAAAGTGGCATTTGCATTTATTTGTGTTACTTGTGTAGTCTATAAAATATGTAAAATGTTCATGCTATCAAATGTAAAATAAGAAAATGAAGTTACTTATCACACCTAGTATGAATTAATTTAACCCTCAGTATATTGTATGGATACAACACTGACGTTATACTGAAGCTTTTCTGTTCTATGTGTTAGCAGGAGAAATAACTGAGCTTTACTTATTAAGAGTGGAAAATGATCCATCGGTTGTCTTCACTTTTCCCTATTCTCCCCAGCGAGAAGCCGAAACTAACTGATAAGTGCCTGATGTACTGAAGAGGCCTCCAGACCTCTATAAGTTATATGTTTGCTGGGATAAACTCCATGATACACATTCTACTCATAACAAATTCGCTTAGTCTCTTTTGGGAAAACAGGCAGTGACGGAGAGTATGACATTTTCAGGGTGAAATAGATACACTACATAAATATCTTCCAATAATTACATTAAAAGTTACTTACACATATGCGTCAGACATTTACATAAATATTATTGCAATCGATGAAACCGACGCTTAAATTCGTAAAATCCACAAATATGGCACACATAAACATAACTAACCATTCTCATTTAAATTAACTTCACAGAGATTAAAAAAAAAAAAAAAGTCTTACACAGAAGTTGTAGTTTCTGGAAACTCCAAGATGAGCTACTGAAAAGAAACCATCTGAAGATGCGCTTTAACTAAAGAAACTCGCCGGTTTTATAAAGGACATGTTTTATGTAACTGAGTTTTATCTGCTCGTTTTACTTATGTCACTATTGCTGAACACGGGCGGACACGAAAAAACACTAGGAGGAATGTCGATATGTTCACAACTACAGCCATCATCGTTGAGTTAGCCTGCAGCAGACTGCAGCTGCTAACAGCAGGACAGCCATGCGTTGTGCAAGAATACAAAGCTACAACGACAGTCTGTGTACCTTTAGCTTTGTAATGGGAAACAGACTACACAAGCAGACGTGTAGACCTGTGACAAACTGAACTATCCCGAATACCGTTCAGACCTGCTTTAGTCAACCAGTATTTAGTCAGTCACTAATTGTGCAAGTTCTCCCACTTAAAAAAATGAGAGAGGCCTGTAATTCACATCATAGGTAGACCTCAACTATGAGAGACAAAATGAGGGAAAAAATCTGAAAATCACATTGTCTGATTTTTAAAGAATTTATTTGCAAATAATGGTGGAAAATAAGTATTTGGTCACCTACAAACAAGCAAGATTTCTGGCTGTCACAGGCCTGTAACTTCTTCTTTAAGAGGCTTCTCTGTCCTCCACTCATTACCTGTATTAATGGCACCTGTTTGAACTCGTTAACAGTAGAAAAGACAACTGCCCACAACCTCAAACAGTCACACTCCAAACCCCACTATGGTGAAGACCAAAGAGCTGTCAAAGGACACCAGAAACAAAATTGTAGACCTGCACCAGGCTGGGAAGACTGAATCTGCAATAGGCAAGCAGCTTGGTGTGAAGAAATCTACTGTGGGAGCAATAATCAGAAAATGGGAGACCTACAAGACCACTGCTAATGTGTTTGGTACAAACACAACTCGTGAATGCTGAGTTGCATCCAAAGAACACCCTACCAACTGTGAAGCATGGGGGTGGCAACATCATGCTTTGGGGCTGTTTCTCTGCAAAGGGACTAGGACGACTGGTCCATGTACATGAAAGAATGAATGGGGCCATGTGTTGTGAGATTTTGAGTGCAAACCTCCTTCCATCAGCAAGGGCATTGAAGATGAAACGTGGCTGGGTCTTTCAGCATGATAATGATCCCAAGCACACTGCCAGGGCAACAAAGGAGTGGCTTCGTAAGAAGCATTTCAAGGCCTAGCCAGTCTCCAGATCTCAACCCCATAGAAAACCTTTGGAGGGAGTTGAAAGTCCGCGTTGCCCACCGACAGCCCCACAATATCACTGCTCTAGAGGAGATCTGCATGGAGGAATGGGCCAACATACCAGCAACGGTGTATGCCTACCTTGTGAAGACTTACAGAAAACGTTTGACCTCTGCCATTGCCAACAAAGGATATATAACAAAGTATTGAGATGAACTTTTGTTATTGATCAAATACTTATTTCCCACCATTATTTGCAAATAAATTCTTTAAAAATGAGACAATGTGATTTTCTGATTTAATTTTTTTCTCATTTTGTCTCTCATAGTTGAGGTGTACCTATGATGTGAATTACAGGCCTCTCTTATCTTTTTAAGTGTGAGAACTTGCACAATTGGTGACTGACTAAATCCTTTTTCCCCCCACTGTATAGTTAGCTAATAACCCTAAGACTGCAGCTGTAAAGTACAATAGACGGATCCAGCGTTAGATGTTCAACGTAGTTGAACGTTTTCGTATAGCTTTCAGTATTTGAGATACCTCACGAACAACCACATGAAGCAATTCGGAGCCGCTGATGATACACAGTCTATCTTTCACCGAATAAAGGGGGGAGGGGAAGGGAAGGGGCGGGGGGAGGGGAGGGGAGAGCGAGCGGGGTGTTAGTGCTTGGATGGGAGACCGCCTGGGAATACCAGGTGCTGTAAGCTTTTCTCATCCTCAAGCACTCACATGCACATTCTTTCACTTGCTCTTCTTCCTTTTACTCCATCTTACTTTATGCTTTCACAAATATACAACACATTACACTTTTTTTTTTACACATACCTCCTTGTATTACATTTCATACACTCTGTGGAGTCTTAGGAGTTGAAACTTTTCAGCGGAAAATTGCCGTTAAAGCCCACCTGCATGGCCTGCCATGGGATGGAAACCAATCACTTGTAGTTTGGCTTAATTATAGCCAAATTCTTACAAAACACTGAAAAATATCAAACCAGAACTCTGTGGAGGGAATGCTGTGGATAAAAGGAACCCAAGCCTGTCAGTAGGGGTCAGTGTACGTTAGAGGAAACTGACAACATGGGGGAAAGTCTGTTACAGGATGTCAACATATAGCAAGACTACAACCAATCATAATGACAGCGCTTGGGTGGGCCGACCCCAATATTTGCTATTTAAAAAAAAAAACACCTGCTAATTTAGATCACTTAATTAGGTCATATTAAAGCAACATATTACGAAAGGGAGTGAGCTGTGGGGAAATAACAGCACCGTTTCATCACAGTCGTTATGTTATTTCACTGTTACACACAACCTCAAGTCGTGGGCCTTCATTCATGGGTTCTCGTTCTCGTTTCGGGGGCGGGGAGGGGAGCAAATCAAAAGTCCTTCACCACTTGTGAATTATTTTCTAGGAAGTGGAATGGCTGATTTCCAGTTGCATTGAGGTTTTTAAAATTCTCCTCCCAGATCTGCGTGCATCTACAACAGTTGTTCTTTTATCCCCCTGAAGCATCACAGAGCTCTTTGAACTTGACATGGCGACACACACTTCCCTTAGTTAAATGGCTGGCCGGCCCACTCAGCCCGAGCCTGCTTCATCGGCATCCCTGCAACTCGCAACTCACCTGAGAGCGATGCTTCACCCGGCGTGCCAGCCTCTTGTTTTGTTTTCCCGGCTTCCATATTGGTAGGAAGTAGCCCCTGCATTTATCCCATAGTCATGTTGTAGCTTAGTATGTCAAATTTAAGGGTGTAAATAAAAGAAGCCAAGACTGTTGAGAAACATTTGGAATTTTAGAATTGACCTGTTTTACAACCGCATTTGACTGATGTGGGTTTTTTTTTTGTTTTTGTTTTTTTTTTGCAGTTGAAGGAGAACACAAGCTTAATTATTAAACTGCGGCAAAGTAAATACAGCACCATATTCCGACGTTGGGTAAGGCCTTTTATGTTGACAAGACCGAGTCTGCCGGCCGGTGTGAGCCTTTGCTGCTGTGTCGGTTTACTCCTGAAAGAGCAGTAAATGGAAGCTCCCTGTGCTTCAGAATGAAAAAGCACCTGTTACTCCCAATATTCAATAATCATTTATCAAGAGTAAAAAAAATTTAAACTGTAATGAATGTGGACAAGAACAGCTTCTTTTCCACACTAAAAAAAGGACTATGAAATATCAAATAAAATGCGAAATTAAATAATCTTTTAAAAACGTCTGTATAGAAATAGATACATCTTAATTATTGTCAATTGTATTTGTCACAAAAAGTGGCATTTGCATTTATTTGTGTTACTTGTGTAGTCTATAAAATATGTAAAATGTTCATGCTATCAAATGTAAAATAAGAAAATGAAGTTACTTATCACACCTAGTATGAATTAATTTAACCCTCAGTATATTGTATGGATACAACACTGACGTTATACTGAAGCTTTTCTGTTCTATGTGTTAGCAGGAGAAATAACTGAGCTTTACTTATTAAGAGTGGAAAATGATCCATCGGTTGTCTTCACTTTTCCCTATTCTCCCCAGCGAGAAGCCGAAACTAACTGATAAGTGCCTGATGTACTGAAGAGGCCTCCAGACCTCTATGAGGTTATATGTTTGCTGGGATAAACTCCATGATACACATTCTACTCATAACAAATTCGCTTAGTCTCTTTTGGGAAAACAGGCAGTGACGGAGAGTATGACATTTTCAGGGTGAAATAGATACACTACATAAATATCTTCCAATAATTACATTAAAAGTTACTTACACATATGCGTCGGACATTTACATAAATATTATTGCAATCGATGAAACCGACGCTTAAATTCGTAAAATCCACAAATATGGCACACATAAACATAACTAACCATTCTCATTTAAATTAACTTCACAGAGATTAAAAAAAAAAAAAAGTCTTACACAGAAGTTGTAGTTTCCGGAAACTCCAAGATGAGCTACTGAAAAGAAACCATCTGAAGATGCGCTTTAACTAAAGAAACTCGCCGGTTTTATAAAGGACATGTTTTATGTAACTGAGTTTTATCTGCTCGTTTTACTTATGTCACTATTGCTGAACACGGGCGGACACGAAAAAACACTAGGAGGAATGTCGATATGTTCACAACTACAGCCATCATCGTTGAGTTAGCCTGCAGCAGACTGCAGCTGCTAACAGCAGGACAGCCATGCGTTGTGCAAGAATACAAAGCTACAACGACAGTCTGTGTACCTTTAGCTTTGTAATGGGAAACAGACTACACAAGCAGACGTGTAGACCTGTGACAAACTGAACTATCCCGAATACCGTTCAGACCTGCTTTAGTCAACCAGTATTTAGTCAGTCACTAATTGTGCAAGTTCTCCCACTTAAAAAAATGAGAGAGGCCTGTAATTCACATCATAGGTAGACCTCAACTATGAGAGACAAAATGAGGGAAAAAATCTGAAAATCACATTGTCTGATTTTTAAAGAATTTATTTGCAAATAATGGTGGAAAATAAGTATTTGGTCACCTACAAACAAGCAAGATTTCTGGCTGTCACAGGCCTGTAACTTCTTCTTTAAGAGGCTTCTCTGTCCTCCACTCATTACCTGTATTAATGGCACCTGTTTGAACTCGTTAACAGTAGAAAAGACAACTGCCCACAACCTCAAACAGTCACACTCCAAACCCCACTATGGTGAAGACCAAAGAGCTGTCGAAGGACACCAGAAACACAATTGTAGACCTGCACCAGGCTGGGAAGACTGAATCTGCAATAGGCAAGCAGCTTGGTGTGAAGAAATCTACTGTGGGAGCAATAATCAGAAAATGGGAGACCTACAAGACCACTGCTAATGTGTTTGGTACAAACACAACTCGTGAATGCTGAGTTGCATCCAAAGAACACCCTACCAACTGTGAAGCATGGGGGTGGCAACATCATGCTTTGGGGCTGTTTCTCTGCAAAGGGACTAGGACGACTGGTCCATGTACATGAAAGAATGAATGGGGCCATGTGTTGTGAGATTTTGAGTGCAAACCTCCTTCCATCAGCAAGGGCATTGAAGATGAAACGTGGCTGGGTCTTTCAGCATGATAATGATCCCAAGCACACTGCCAGGGCAACAAAGGAGTGGCTTCGTAAGAAGCATTTCAAGGCCTAGCCAGTCTCCAGATCTCAACCCCATAGAAAACCTTTGGAGGGAGTTGAAAGTCCGCGTTGCCCACCGACAGCCCCACAATATCACTGCTCTAGAGGAGATCTGCATGGAGGAATGGGCCAACATACCAGCAACGGTGTATGCCTACCTTGTGAAGACTTACAGAAAACGTTTGACCTCTGCCATTGCCAACAAAGGATATATAACAAAGTATTGAGATAAACTTTTGTTATTGATCAAATACTTATTTCCCACCATTATTTGCAAATAAATTCTTTAAAAATGAGACAATGTGATTTTCTGATTTAATTTTTTTCTCATTTTGTCTCTCATAGTTGAGGTGTACCTATGATGTGAATTACAGGCCTCTCTTATCTTTTTAAGTGTAAGAACTTGCACAATTGGTGACTGACTAAATCCTTTTTCCCCCCACTGTATAGTTAGCTAATAACCCTAAGACTGCAGCTGTAAAGTACAATAGACGGATCCAGCGTTAGATGTTAAACGTAGTTGAACGTTTTCGTATAGCTTTCAGTATTTGAGATATCTCACGAACAACCACATGAAGCAATTCGGAGCCGCTGATGATACACAGTCTATCTTTCACCGAATAAAGGGGGGAGGGGAAGGGGAGGGGCGGGGGGGAGGGGAGGGGAGAGCGAGCGGGGTGTGTAGTGTGGAAGAGGCAGGCGTATTTTGCTGCATGCTTATAAATAGGCTAAGTGGAAGCAGTGCTTTCGCTTACGGCCATACCACCCTGAGCACGCCCGATCTCGTCTGATCTCGGAAGCTAAGCAGGGTCGGGCCTGGTTAGTACTTGGATGGGAGACCGCCTGGGAATACCAGGTGCTGTAAGCTTTTCTCATCCTCAAGCACTCACATGCACATTCTTTCACTTGCTCTTCTTCCTTTTACTCCATCTTACTTTATGCTTTCACAAATATACAACACATTACACTTTTTTTTTTACACATACCTCCTTGTATTACATTTCATACACTCTGTGGAGTCTTAGGAGTTGAAACTTTTCAGCGGAAAATTGCCGTTAAAGCCCACCTGCATGGCCTGCCATGGGATGGAAACCAATCACTTGTAGTTTGGCTTAATTATAGCCAAATTCTTACAAAACACTGAAAAATATCAAACCAGAACTCTGTGGAGGGAATGCTGTGGATAAAAGGAACCCAAGCCTGTCAGTAGGGGTCAGTGTACGTTAGAGGAAACTGACAACATGGGGGAAAGTCTGTTACAGGATGTCAACATATAGCAAGACTACAACCAATCATAATGACAGCGCTTGGGTGGGCCGACCCCAATATTTGCTATTTAAAAAAAAAAAACACCTGCTAATTTAGATCACTTAATTAGGTCATATTAAAGCAACACATCCCGAAAGGGAGTGAGCTGTGGGGAAATAACAGCACCGTTTCATCACAGTCGTGATGTTATTTCACCGTTACACACAACCTCAGGTCTTGGGCCTTCATTCATGGGTTCCCGTTCTCGTTTCGGGGGCGGGGAGGGGAGCAAATCAAAAGTCCTTCACCACTTGTGAATTGTTTTCTAGGAAGTGGAATGGCTGATTTCCAGTTGCATTGAGGTTTTTAAAGTTCTCCTCCCAGACCTACGTACATCTACAACAGTTGTTCTTTTATTCCCCTGAAGCTTCACAGAGCTCTTTGAACTTGACATGGCGACACACACTTCCCTTAGTTAAATGGCTGGCCGGCCCACTCAGCCCGAGCCTGCTACATCGGCATCCCTGCAACTCGCAACTCACCTGAGAGCGATGCTTCACCCGGCGTGCCAGCCTCTTGTTTTGTTTTCCCGGTTTCCATATTGGTAGGAAGTAGCCCCTGCATTTATCCCATAGTCATGTTGTAGCTTAGTATGTCAAATTTTAGGGTGTAAATAAAAGAAGCCAAGACTGTTGAGAAACATTTGGAATTTTAGAATTGACCCGTTTTACAACCGCATTTGACTGATGTGGGTTTTTTTTTTGTTTTTTTGTTTTTGCAGTTGAAGGAGAACACAAGCTTAATTATTAAACTGCGGCAAAGTAAATACAGCACCATATTCCGGGGCCTCTTTGAAATGAATTTTTCTTTCACCATTCATAAATATTTCAACTGGGTTCACTCCTAAAAATAAAAGAGTTTATTGAAAAGATGGCGAGGAAAGTCGAGATTAAAAGCCTGATAATACTTTTCATAATGAAATGGAGCAGCTTTTCTTGTGACCAGGAACACAAATCTTGTCCACATCAGCTCCAAATGAGATGTACAATTTCTCTATTTAGCATTTTTTATTTCCTTCCGGAAATGACGTTGGGTAAGGCCTTTTATGTTGACAAGACCGAGTCTGCCGGCCGGTGTGAGCCTTTGCTGCTGTGTCGGTTTACTCCTGAAAGAGCAGTAAATGGAAGCTCCCTGTGCTTCAGAATGAAAAAGCACCTGTTACTCCCAATATTCAATAATCATTTATCAAGAGTAAAAAAAATGTAAACTGTAATGAATGTGGACAAGAACAGCTTCTTTTCCACACTAAAAAAAGGACTATGAAATATAAAATAAAATGCGAAATTAAATAATCTTTTAAAAACGTCTGTATAGAAATAGATACATCTTAATTATTGTCAATTGTATTTGTCACAAAAAGTGGCATTTGCATTTATTTGTGTTACTTGTGTAGTCTATAAAATATGTAAAATGTTCATGCTATCAAATGTAAAATAAGAAAATGAAGTTACTTATCACACCTAGTATGAATTAATTTAACCCTCAGTATATTGTATGGATACAACACTGACGTTATACTGAAGCTTTTCTGTTCTATGTGTTAGCAGGAGAAATAACTGAGCTTTACTTATTAAGAGTGGAAAATGATCCATCGGTTGTCTTCACTTTTCCCTATTCTCCCCAGCGAGAAGCCGAAACTAACTGATAAGTGCCTGATGTACTGAAGAGGCCTCCAGACCTCTATAAGTTATATGTTTGCTGGGATAAACTCCATGATACACATTCTACTCATAACAAATTCGCTTAGTCTCTTTTGGGAAAACAGGCAGTGACGGAGAGTATGACATTTTCAGGGTGAAATAGATACACTACATAAATATCTTCCAATAATTACATTAAAAGTTACTTACACATATGCGTCAGACATTTACATAAATATTATTGCAATCGATGAAACCGACGCTTAAATTCGTAAAATCCACAAATATGGCACACATAAACATAACTAACCATTCTCATTTAAATTAACTTCACAGAGATTAAAAAAAAAAAAAAAGTCTTACACAGAAGTTGTAGTTTCTGGAAACTCCAAGATGAGCTACTGAAAAGAAACCATCTGAAGATGCGCTTTAACTAAAGAAACTCGCCGGTTTTATAAAGGACATGTTTTATGTAACTGAGTTTTATCTGCTCGTTTTACTTATGTCACTATTGCTGAACACGGGCGGACACGAAAAAACACTAGGAGGAATGTCGATATGTTCACAACTACAGCCATCATCGTTGAGTTAGCCTGCAGCAGACTGCAGCTGCTAACAGCAGGACAGCCATGCGTTGTGCAAGAATACAAAGCTACAACGACAGTCTGTGTACCTTTAGCTTTGTAATGGGAAACAGACTACACAAGCAGACGTGTAGACCTGTGACAAACTGAACTATCCCGAATACCGTTCAGACCTGCTTTAGTCAACCAGTATTTAGTCAGTCACTAATTGTGCAAGTTCTCCCACTTAAAAAAATGAGAGAGGCCTGTAATTCACATCATAGGTAGACCTCAACTATGAGAGACAAAATGAGGGAAAAAATCTGAAAATCACATTGTCTGATTTTTAAAGAATTTATTTGCAAATAATGGTGGAAAATAAGTATTTGGTCACCTACAAACAAGCAAGATTTCTGGCTGTCACAGGCCTGTAACTTCTTCTTTAAGAGGCTTCTCTGTCCTCCACTCATTACCTGTATTAATGGCACCTGTTTGAACTCGTTAACAGTAGAAAAGACAACTGCCCACAACCTCAAACAGTCACACTCCAAACCCCACTATGGTGAAGACCAAAGAGCTGTCAAAGGACACCAGAAACAAAATTGTAGACCTGCACCAGGCTGGGAAGACTGAATCTGCAATAGGCAAGCAGCTTGGTGTGAAGAAATCTACTGTGGGAGCAATAATCAGAAAATGGGAGACCTACAAGACCACTGCTAATGTGTTTGGTACAAACACAACTCGTGAATGCTGAGTTGCATCCAAAGAACACCCTACCAACTGTGAAGCATGGGGGTGGCAACATCATGCTTTGGGGCTGTTTCTCTGCAAAGGGACTAGGACGACTGGTCCATGTACATGAAAGAATGAATGGGGCCATGTGTTGTGAGATTTTGAGTGCAAACCTCCTTCCATCAGCAAGGGCATTGAAGATGAAACGTGGCTGGGTCTTTCAGCATGATAATGATCCCAAGCACACTGCCAGGGCAACAAAGGAGTGGCTTCGTAAGAAGCATTTCAAGGCCTAGCCAGTCTCCAGATCTCAACCCCATAGAAAACCTTTGGAGGGAGTTGAAAGTCCGCGTTGCCCACCGACAGCCCCACAATATCACTGCTCTAGAGGAGATCTGCATGGAGGAATGGGCCAACATACCAGCAACGGTGTATGCCTACCTTGTGAAGACTTACAGAAAACGTTTGACCTCTGCCATTGCCAACAAAGGATATATAACAAAGTATTGAGATGAACTTTTGTTATTGATCAAATACTTATTTCCCACCATTATTTGCAAATAAATTCTTTAAAAATGAGACAATGTGATTTTCTGATTTAATTTTTTTCTCATTTTGTCTCTCATAGTTGAGGTGTACCTATGATGTGAATTACAGGCCTCTCTTATCTTTTTAAGTGTGAGAACTTGCACAATTGGTGACTGACTAAATCCTTTTTCCCCCCACTGTATAGTTAGCTAATAACCCTAAGACTGCAGCTGTAAAGTACAATAGACGGATCCAGCGTTAGATGTTCAACGTAGTTGAACGTTTTCGTATAGCTTTCAGTATTTGAGATACCTCACGAACAACCACATGAAGCAATTCGGAGCCGCTGATGATACACAGTCTATCTTTCACCGAATAAAGGGGGGAGGGGAAGGGAAGGGGCGGGGGGAGGGGAGGGGAGAGCGAGCGGGGTGTTAGTGCTTGGATGGGAGACCGCCTGGGAATACCAGGTGCTGTAAGCTTTTCTCATCCTCAAGCACTCACATGCACATTCTTTCACTTGCTCTTCTTCCTTTTACTCCATCTTACTTTATGCTTTCACAAATATACAACACATTACACTTTTTTTTTTACACATACCTCCTTGTATTACATTTCATACACTCTGTGGAGTCTTAGGAGTTGAAACTTTTCAGCGGAAAATTGCCGTTAAAGCCCACCTGCATGGCCTGCCATGGGATGGAAACCAATCACTTGTAGTTTGGCTTAATTATAGCCAAATTCTTACAAAACACTGAAAAATATCAAACCAGAACTCTGTGGAGGGAATGCTGTGGATAAAAGGAACCCAAGCCTGTCAGTAGGGGTCAGTGTACGTTAGAGGAAACTGACAACATGGGGGAAAGTCTGTTACAGGATGTCAACATATAGCAAGACTACAACCAATCATAATGACAGCGCTTGGGTGGGCCGACCCCAATATTTGCTATTTAAAAAAAAAAACACCTGCTAATTTAGATCACTTAATTAGGTCATATTAAAGCAACATATTACGAAAGGGAGTGAGCTGTGGGGAAATAACAGCACCGTTTCATCACAGTCGTTATGTTATTTCACTGTTACACACAACCTCAAGTCGTGGGCCTTCATTCATGGGTTCTCGTTCTCGTTTCGGGGGCGGGGAGGGGAGCAAATCAAAAGTCCTTCACCACTTGTGAATTATTTTCTAGGAAGTGGAATGGCTGATTTCCAGTTGCATTGAGGTTTTTAAAATTCTCCTCCCAGATCTGCGTGCATCTACAACAGTTGTTCTTTTATCCCCCTGAAGCATCACAGAGCTCTTTGAACTTGACATGGCGACACACACTTCCCTTAGTTAAATGGCTGGCCGGCCCACTCAGCCCGAGCCTGCTTCATCGGCATCCCTGCAACTCGCAACTCACCTGAGAGCGATGCTTCACCCGGCGTGCCAGCCTCTTGTTTTGTTTTCCCGGCTTCCATATTGGTAGGAAGTAGCCCCTGCATTTATCCCATAGTCATGTTGTAGCTTAGTATGTCAAATTTAAGGGTGTAAATAAAAGAAGCCAAGACTGTTGAGAAACATTTGGAATTTTAGAATTGACCTGTTTTACAACCGCATTTGACTGATGTGGGTTTTTTTTTTGTTTTTGTTTTTTTTTTGCAGTTGAAGGAGAACACAAGCTTAATTATTAAACTGCGGCAAAGTAAATACAGCACCATATTCCGACGTTGGGTAAGGCCTTTTATGTTGACAAGACCGAGTCTGCCGGCCGGTGTGAGCCTTTGCTGCTGTGTCGGTTTACTCCTGAAAGAGCAGTAAATGGAAGCTCCCTGTGCTTCAGAATGAAAAAGCACCTGTTACTCCCAATATTCAATAATCATTTATCAAGAGTAAAAAAAATTTAAACTGTAATGAATGTGGACAAGAACAGCTTCTTTTCCACACTAAAAAAAGGACTATGAAATATCAAATAAAATGCGAAATTAAATAATCTTTTAAAAACGTCTGTATAGAAATAGATACATCTTAATTATTGTCAATTGTATTTGTCACAAAAAGTGGCATTTGCATTTATTTGTGTTACTTGTGTAGTCTATAAAATATGTAAAATGTTCATGCTATCAAATGTAAAATAAGAAAATGAAGTTACTTATCACACCTAGTATGAATTAATTTAACCCTCAGTATATTGTATGGATACAACACTGACGTTATACTGAAGCTTTTCTGTTCTATGTGTTAGCAGGAGAAATAACTGAGCTTTACTTATTAAGAGTGGAAAATGATCCATCGGTTGTCTTCACTTTTCCCTATTCTCCCCAGCGAGAAGCCGAAACTAACTGATAAGTGCCTGATGTACTGAAGAGGCCTCCAGACCTCTATGAGGTTATATGTTTGCTGGGATAAACTCCATGATACACATTCTACTCATAACAAATTCGCTTAGTCTCTTTTGGGAAAACAGGCAGTGACGGAGAGTATGACATTTTCAGGGTGAAATAGATACACTACATAAATATCTTCCAATAATTACATTAAAAGTTACTTACACATATGCGTCGGACATTTACATAAATATTATTGCAATCGATGAAACCGACGCTTAAATTCGTAAAATCCACAAATATGGCACACATAAACATAACTAACCATTCTCATTTAAATTAACTTCACAGAGATTAAAAAAAAAAAAAAGTCTTACACAGAAGTTGTAGTTTCCGGAAACTCCAAGATGAGCTACTGAAAAGAAACCATCTGAAGATGCGCTTTAACTAAAGAAACTCGCCGGTTTTATAAAGGACATGTTTTATGTAACTGAGTTTTATCTGCTCGTTTTACTTATGTCACTATTGCTGAACACGGGCGGACACGAAAAAACACTAGGAGGAATGTCGATATGTTCACAACTACAGCCATCATCGTTGAGTTAGCCTGCAGCAGACTGCAGCTGCTAACAGCAGGACAGCCATGCGTTGTGCAAGAATACAAAGCTACAACGACAGTCTGTGTACCTTTAGCTTTGTAATGGGAAACAGACTACACAAGCAGACGTGTAGACCTGTGACAAACTGAACTATCCCGAATACCGTTCAGACCTGCTTTAGTCAACCAGTATTTAGTCAGTCACTAATTGTGCAAGTTCTCCCACTTAAAAAAATGAGAGAGGCCTGTAATTCACATCATAGGTAGACCTCAACTATGAGAGACAAAATGAGGGAAAAAATCTGAAAATCACATTGTCTGATTTTTAAAGAATTTATTTGCAAATAATGGTGGAAAATAAGTATTTGGTCACCTACAAACAAGCAAGATTTCTGGCTGTCACAGGCCTGTAACTTCTTCTTTAAGAGGCTTCTCTGTCCTCCACTCATTACCTGTATTAATGGCACCTGTTTGAACTCGTTAACAGTAGAAAAGACAACTGCCCACAACCTCAAACAGTCACACTCCAAACCCCACTATGGTGAAGACCAAAGAGCTGTCGAAGGACACCAGAAACACAATTGTAGACCTGCACCAGGCTGGGAAGACTGAATCTGCAATAGGCAAGCAGCTTGGTGTGAAGAAATCTACTGTGGGAGCAATAATCAGAAAATGGGAGACCTACAAGACCACTGCTAATGTGTTTGGTACAAACACAACTCGTGAATGCTGAGTTGCATCCAAAGAACACCCTACCAACTGTGAAGCATGGGGGTGGCAACATCATGCTTTGGGGCTGTTTCTCTGCAAAGGGACTAGGACGACTGGTCCATGTACATGAAAGAATGAATGGGGCCATGTGTTGTGAGATTTTGAGTGCAAACCTCCTTCCATCAGCAAGGGCATTGAAGATGAAACGTGGCTGGGTCTTTCAGCATGATAATGATCCCAAGCACACTGCCAGGGCAACAAAGGAGTGGCTTCGTAAGAAGCATTTCAAGGCCTAGCCAGTCTCCAGATCTCAACCCCATAGAAAACCTTTGGAGGGAGTTGAAAGTCCGCGTTGCCCACCGACAGCCCCACAATATCACTGCTCTAGAGGAGATCTGCATGGAGGAATGGGCCAACATACCAGCAACGGTGTATGCCTACCTTGTGAAGACTTACAGAAAACGTTTGACCTCTGCCATTGCCAACAAAGGATATATAACAAAGTATTGAGATAAACTTTTGTTATTGATCAAATACTTATTTCCCACCATTATTTGCAAATAAATTCTTTAAAAATGAGACAATGTGATTTTCTGATTTAATTTTTTTCTCATTTTGTCTCTCATAGTTGAGGTGTACCTATGATGTGAATTACAGGCCTCTCTTATCTTTTTAAGTGTGAGAACTTGCACAATTGGTGACTGACTAAATCCTTTTTCCCCCCACTGTATAGTTAGCTAATAACCCTAAGACTGCAGCTGTAAAGTACAATAGACGGATCCAGCGTTAGATGTTAAACGTAGTTGAACGTTTTCGTATAGCTTTCAGTATTTGAGATATCTCACGAACAACCACATGAAGCAATTCGGAGCCGCTGATGATACACAGTCTATCTTTCACCGAATAAAGGGGGGAGGGGAAGGGGAGGGGCGGGGGGAGGGGAGGGGAGAGCGAGCGGGGTGTGTAGTGTGGAAGAGGCAGGCGTATTTTGCTGCATGCTTATAAATAGGCTAAGTGGAAGCAGTGCTTTCGCTTACGGCCATACCACCCTGAGCACGCCCGATCTCGTCTGATCTCGGAAGCTAAGCAGGGTCGGGCCTGGTTAGTACTTGGATGGGAGACCGCCTGGGAATACCAGGTGCTGTAAGCTTTTCTCATCCTCAAGCACTCACATGCACATTCTTTCACTTGCTCTTCTTCCTTTTACTCCATCTTACTTTATGCTTTCACAAATATACAACACATTACACTTTTTTTTTTACACATACCTCCTTGTATTACATTTCATACACTCTGTGGAGTCTTAGGAGTTGAAACTTTTCAGCGGAAAATTGCCGTTAAAGCCCACCTGCATGGCCTGCCATGGGATGGAAACCAATCACTTGTAGTTTGGCTTAATTATAGCCAAATTCTTACAAAACACTGAAAAATATCAAACCAGAACTCTGTGGAGGGAATGCTGTGGATAAAAGGAACCCAAGCCTGTCAGTAGGGGTCAGTGTACGTTAGAGGAAACTGACAACATGGGGGAAAGTCTGTTACAGGATGTCAACATATAGCAAGACTACAACCAATCATAATGACAGCGCTTGGGTGGGCCGACCCCAATATTTGCTATTTAAAAAAAAAAACACCTGCTAATTTAGATCACTTAATTAGGTCATATTAAAGCAACACATCCCGAAAGGGAGTGAGCTGTGGGGAAATAACAGCACCGTTTCATCACAGTCGTGATGTTATTTCACCGTTACACACAACCTCAGGTCTTGGGCCTTCATTCATGGGTTCCCGTTCTCGTTTCGGGGGCGGGGAGGGGAGCAAATCAAAAGTCCTTCACCACTTGTGAATTGTTTTCTAGGAAGTGGAATGGCTGATTTCCAGTTGCATTGAGGTTTTTAAAGTTCTCCTCCCAGACCTACGTACATCTACAACAGTTGTTCTTTTATTCCCCTGAAGCTTCACAGAGCTCTTTGAACTTGACATGGCGACACACACTTCCCTTAGTTAAATGGCTGGCCGGCCCACTCAGCCCGAGCCTGCTACATCGGCATCCCTGCAACTCGCAACTCACCTGAGAGCGATGCTTCACCCGGCGTGCCAGCCTCTTGTTTTGTTTTCCCGGTTTCCATATTGGTAGGAAGTAGCCCCTGCATTTATCCCATAGTCATGTTGTAGCTTAGTATGTCAAATTTTAGGGTGTAAATAAAAGAAGCCAAGACTGTTGAGAAACATTTGGAATTTTAGAATTGACCCGTTTTACAACCGCATTTGACTGATGTGGGTTTTTTTTTTGTTTTTTTGTTTTTGCAGTTGAAGGAGAACACAAGCTTAATTATTAAACTGCGGCAAAGTAAATACAGCACCATATTCCGGGGCCTCTTTGAAATGAATTTTTCTTTCACCATTCATAAATATTTCAACTGGGTTCACTCCTAAAAATAAAAGAGTTTATTGAAAAGATGGCGAGGAAAGTCGAGATTAAAAGCCTGATAATACTTTTCATAATGAAATGGAGCAGCTTTTCTTGTGACCAGGAACACAAATCTTGTCCACATCAGCTCCAAATGAGATGTACAATTTCTCTATTTAGCATTTTTTATTTCCTTCCGGAAATGACGTTGGGTAAGGCCTTTTATGTTGACAAGACCGAGTCTGCCGGCCGGTGTGAGCCTTTGCTGCTGTGTCGGTTTACTCCTGAAAGAGCAGTAAATGGAAGCTCCCTGTGCTTCAGAATGAAAAAGCACCTGTTACTCCCAATATTCAATAATCATTTATCAAGAGTAAAAAAAATGTAAACTGTAATGAATGTGGACAAGAACAGCTTCTTTTCCACACTAAAAAAAGGACTATGAAATATCAAATAAAATGCGAAATTAAATAATCTTTTAAAAACGTCTGTATAGAAATAGATACATCTTAATTATTGTCAATTGTATTTGTCACAAAAAGTGGCATTTGCATTTATTTGTGTTACTTGTGTAGTCTATAAAATATGTAAAATGTTCATGCTATCAAATGTAAAATAAGAAAATGAAGTTACTTATCACACCTAGTATGAATTAATTTAACCCTCAGTATATTGTATGGATACAACACTGACGTTATACTGAAGCTTTTCTGTTCTATGTGTTAGCAGGAGAAATAACTGAGCTTTACTTATTAAGAGTGGAAAATGATCCATCGGTTGTCTTCACTTTTCCCTATTCTCCCCAGCGAGAAGCCGAAACTAACTGATAAGTGCCTGATGTACTGAAGAGGCCTCCAGACCTCTATAAGTTATATGTTTGCTGGGATAAACTCCATGATACACATTCTACTCATAACAAATTCGCTTAGTCTCTTTTGGGAAAACAGGCAGTGACGGAGAGTATGACATTTTCAGGGTGAAATAGATACACTACATAAATATCTTCCAATAATTACATTAAAAGTTACTTACACATATGCGTCAGACATTTACATAAATATTATTGCAATCGATGAAACCGACGCTTAAATTCGTAAAATCCACAAATATGGCACACATAAACATAACTAACCATTCTCATTTAAATTAACTTCACAGAGATTAAAAAAAAAAAAAAGTCTTACACAGAAGTTGTAGTTTCCGGAAACTCCAAGATGAGCTACTGAAAAGAAACCATCTGAAGATGCGCTTTAACTAAAGAAACTCGCCGGTTTTATAAAGGACATGTTTTATGTAACTGAGTTTTATCTGCTCGTTTTACTTATGTCACTATTGCTGAACACGGGCGGACACGAAAAAACACTAGGAGGAATGTCGATATGTTCACAACTACAGCCATCATCGTTGAGTTAGCCTGCAGCAGACTGCAGCTGCTAACAGCAGGACAGCCATGCGTTGTGCAAGAATACAAAGCTACAACGACAGTCTGTGTACCTTTAGCTTTGTAATGGGAAACAGACTACACAAGCAGACGTGTAGACCTGTGACAAACTGAACTATCCCGAATACCGTTCAGACCTGCTTTAGTCAACCAGTATTTAGTCAGTCACTAATTGTGCAAGTTCTCCCACTTAAAAAAATGAGAGAGGCCTGTAATTCACATCATAGGTAGACCTCAACTATGAGAGACAAAATGAGGGAAAAAATCTGAAAATCACATTGTCTGATTTTTAAAGAATTTATTTGCAAATAATGGTGGAAAATAAGTATTTGGTCACCTACAAACAAGCAAGATTTCTGGCTGTCACAGGCCTGTAACTTCTTCTTTAAGAGGCTTCTCTGTCCTCCACTCATTACCTGTATTAATGGCACCTGTTTGAACTCGTTAACAGTAGAAAAGACAACTGCCCACAACCTCAAACAGTCACACTCCAAACCCCACTATGGTGAAGACCAAAGAGCTGTCGAAGGACACCAGAAACACAATTGTAGACCTGCACCAGGCTGGGAAGACTGAATCTGCAATAGGCAAGCAGCTTGGTGTGAAGAAATCTACTGTGGGAGCAATAATCAGAAAATGGGAGACCTACAAGACCACTGCTAATGTGTTTGGTACAAACACAACTCGTGAATGCTGAGTTGCATCCAAAGAACACCCTACCAACTGTGAAGCATGGGGGTGGCAACATCATGCTTTGGGGCTGTTTCTCTGCAAAGGGACTAGGACGACTGGTCCATGTACATGAAAGAATGAATGGGGCCATGTGTTGTGAGATTTTGAGTGCAAACCTCCTTCCATCAGCAAGGGCATTGAAGATGAAACGTGGCTGGGTCTTTCAGCATGATAATGATCCCAAGCACACTGCCAGGGCAACAAAGGAGTGGCTTCGTAAGAAGCATTTCAAGGCCTAGCCAGTCTCCAGATCTCAACCCCATAGAAAACCTTTGGAGGGAGTTGAAAGTCCGCGTTGCCCACCGACAGCCCCACAATATCACTGCTCTAGAGGAGATCTGCATGGAGGAATGGGCCAACATACCAGCAACGGTGTATGCCTACCTTGTGAAGACTTACAGAAAACGTTTGACCTCTGCCATTGCCAACAAAGGATATATAACAAAGTATTGAGATAAACTTTTGTTATTGATCAAATACTTATTTCCCACCATTATTTGCAAATAAATTCTTTAAAAATGAGACAATGTGATTTTCTGATTTAATTTTTTTCTCATTTTGTCTCTCATAGTTGAGGTGTACCTATGATGTGAATTACAGGCCTCTCTTATCTTTTTAAGTGTGAGAACTTGCACAATTGGTGACTGACTAAATCCTTTTTCCCCCCACTGTATAGTTAGCTAATAACCCTAAGACTGCAGCTGTAAAGTACAATAGACGGATCCAGCGTTAGATGTTAAACGTAGTTGAACGTTTTCGTATAGCTTTCAGTATTTGAGATATCTCACGAACAACCACATGAAGCAATTCGGAGCAGCTGGTGATACACAGTCTATCTTTCACCGAATAAAGGGGGGAGGGGAAGGGGAGGGGCGGGGGGAGGGGAGGGGAGAGCGAGCGGGGTGTGTAGTGTGGAAGAGGCAGGCGTATTTTGCTGCATGCTTATAAATAGGCTAAGTGGAAGCAGTGCTTTCGCTTACGGCCATACCACCCTGAGCACGCCCGATCTCGTCTGATCTCGGAAGCTAAGCAGGGTCGGGCCTGGTTAGTACTTGGATGGGAGACCGCCTGGGAATACCAGGTGCTGTAAGCTTTTCTCATCCTCAAGCACTCACATGCACATTCTTTCACTTGCTCTTCTTCCTTTTACTCCATCTTACTTTATGCTTTCACAAATATACAACACATTACACTTTTTTTTTTACACATACCTCCTTGTATTACATTTCATACACTCTGTGGAGTCTTAGGAGTTGAAACTTTTCAGCGGAAAATTGCCGTTAAAGCCCACCTGCATGGCCTGCCATGGGATGGAAACCAATCACTTGTAGTTTGGCTTAATTATAGCCAAATTCTTACAAAACACTGAAAAATATCAAACCAGAACTCTGTGGAGGGAATGCTGTGGATAAAAGGAACCCAAGCCTGTCAGTAGGGGTCAGTGTACGTTAGAGGAAACTGACAACATGGGGGAAAGTCTGTTACAGGATGTCAACGCATAGCAAGACTACAACCAATCATAATGACAGCGCTTGGGTGGGCCGACCCCAATATTTGCTATTTAAAAAAAAAAACACCTGCTAATTTAGATCACTTAATTAGGTCATATTAAAGCAACACATCCCGAAAGGGAGTGAGCTGTGGGGAAATAACAGCACCGTTTCATCACAGTCGTGATGTTATTTCACCGTTACACACAACCTCAGGTCTTGGGCCTTCATTCATGGGTTCCCGTTCTCGTTTCGGGGGCGGGGAGGGGAGCAAATCAAAAGTCCTTCACCACTTGTGAATTGTTTTCTAGGAAGTGGAATGGCTGATTTCCAGTTGCATTGAGGTTTTTAAAGTTCTCCTCCCAGACCTACGTACATCTACAACAGTTGTTCTTTTATTCCCCTGAAGCTTCACAGAGCTCTTTGAACTTGACATGGCGACACACACTTCCCTTAGTTAAATGGCTGGCCGGCCCACTCAGCCCGAGCCTGCTACATCGGCATCCCTGCAACTCGCAACTCACCTGAGAGCGATGCTTCACCCGGCGTGCCAGCCTCTTGTTTTGTTTTCCCGGTTTCCATATTGGTAGGAAGTAGCCCCTGCATTTATCCCATAGTCATGTTGTAGCTTAGTATGTCAAATTTTAGGGTGTAAATAAAAGAAGCCAAGACTGTTGAGAAACATTTGGAATTTTAGAATTGACCCGTTTTACAACCGCATTTGACTGATGTGGGTTTTTTTTTTGTTTTTTTGTTTTTGCAGTTGAAGGAGAACACAAGCTTAATTATTAAACTGCGGCAAAGTAAATACAGCACCATATTCCGGGGCCTCTTTGAAATGAATTTTTCTTTCACCATTCATAAATATTTCAACTGGGTTCACTCCTAAAAATAAAAGAGTTTATTGAAAAGATGGCGAGGAAAGTCGAGATTAAAAGCCTGATAATACTTTTCATAATGAAATGGAGCAGCTTTTCTTGTGACCAGGAACACAAATCTTGTCCACATCAGCTCCAAATGAGATGTACAATTTCTCTATTTAGCATTTTTTATTTCCTTCCGGAAATGACGTTGGGTAAGGCCTTTTATGTTGACAAGACCGAGTCTGCCGGCCGGTGTGAGCCTTTGCTGCTGTGTCGGTTTACTCCTGAAAGAGCAGTAAATGGAAGCTCCCTGTGCTTCAGAATGAAAAAGCACCTGTTACTCCCAATATTCAATAATCATTTATCAAGAGTAAAAAAAATGTAAACTGTAATGAATGTGGACAAGAACAGCTTCTTTTCCACACTAAAAAAAGGACTATGAAATATAAAATAAAATGCGAAATTAAATAATCTTTTAAAAACGTCTGTATAGAAATAGATACATCTTAATTATTGTCAATTGTATTTGTCACAAAAAGTGGCATTTGCATTTATTTGTGTTACTTGTGTAGTCTATAAAATATGTAAAATGTTCATGCTATCAAATGTAAAATAAGAAAATGAAGTTACTTATCACACCTAGTATGAATTAATTTAACCCTCAGTATATTGTATGGATACAACACTGACGTTATACTGAAGCTTTTCTGTTCTATGTGTTAGCAGGAGAAATAACTGAGCTTTACTTATTAAGAGTGGAAAATGATCCATCGGTTGTCTTCACTTTTCCCTATTCTCCCCAGCGAGAAGCCGAAACTAACTGATAAGTGCCTGATGTACTGAAGAGGCCTCCAGACCTCTATAAGTTATATGTTTGCTGGGATAAACTCCATGATACACATTCTACTCATAACAAATTCGCTTAGTCTCTTTTGGGAAAACAGGCAGTGACGGAGAGTATGACATTTTCAGGGTGAAATAGATACACTACATAAATATCTTCCAATAATTACATTAAAAGTTACTTACACATATGCGTCAGACATTTACATAAATATTATTGCAATCGATGAAACCGACGCTTAAATTCGTAAAATCCACAAATATGGCACACATAAACATAACTAACCATTCTCATTTAAATTAACTTCACAGAGATTAAAAAAAAAAAAAAAGTCTTACACAGAAGTTGTAGTTTCTGGAAACTCCAAGATGAGCTACTGAAAAGAAACCATCTGAAGATGCGCTTTAACTAAAGAAACTCGCCGGTTTTATAAAGGACATGTTTTATGTAACTGAGTTTTATCTGCTCGTTTTACTTATGTCACTATTGCTGAACACGGGCGGACACGAAAAAACACTAGGAGGAATGTCGATATGTTCACAACTACAGCCATCATCGTTGAGTTAGCCTGCAGCAGACTGCAGCTGCTAACAGCAGGACAGCCATGCGTTGTGCAAGAATACAAAGCTACAACGACAGTCTGTGTACCTTTAGCTTTGTAATGGGAAACAGACTACACAAGCAGACGTGTAGACCTGTGACAAACTGAACTATCCCGAATACCGTTCAGACCTGCTTTAGTCAACCAGTATTTAGTCAGTCACTAATTGTGCAAGTTCTCCCACTTAAAAAAATGAGAGAGGCCTGTAATTCACATCATAGGTAGACCTCAACTATGAGAGACAAAATGAGGGAAAAAATCTGAAAATCACATTGTCTGATTTTTAAAGAATTTATTTGCAAATAATGGTGGAAAATAAGTATTTGGTCACCTACAAACAAGCAAGATTTCTGGCTGTCACAGGCCTGTAACTTCTTCTTTAAGAGGCTTCTCTGTCCTCCACTCATTACCTGTATTAATGGCACCTGTTTGAACTCGTTAACAGTAGAAAAGACAACTGCCCACAACCTCAAACAGTCACACTCCAAACCCCACTATGGTGAAGACCAAAGAGCTGTCAAAGGACACCAGAAACAAAATTGTAGACCTGCACCAGGCTGGGAAGACTGAATCTGCAATAGGCAAGCAGCTTGGTGTGAAGAAATCTACTGTGGGAGCAATAATCAGAAAATGGGAGACCTACAAGACCACTGCTAATGTGTTTGGTACAAACACAACTCGTGAATGCTGAGTTGCATCCAAAGAACACCCTACCAACTGTGAAGCATGGGGGTGGCAACATCATGCTTTGGGGCTGTTTCTCTGCAAAGGGACTAGGACGACTGGTCCATGTACATGAAAGAATGAATGGGGCCATGTGTTGTGAGATTTTGAGTGCAAACCTCCTTCCATCAGCAAGGGCATTGAAGATGAAACGTGGCTGGGTCTTTCAGCATGATAATGATCCCAAGCACACTGCCAGGGCAACAAAGGAGTGGCTTCGTAAGAAGCATTTCAAGGCCTAGCCAGTCTCCAGATCTCAACCCCATAGAAAACCTTTGGAGGGAGTTGAAAGTCCGCGTTGCCCACCGACAGCCCCACAATATCACTGCTCTAGAGGAGATCTGCATGGAGGAATGGGCCAACATACCAGCAACGGTGTATGCCTACCTTGTGAAGACTTACAGAAAACGTTTGACCTCTGCCATTGCCAACAAAGGATATATAACAAAGTATTGAGATGAACTTTTGTTATTGATCAAATACTTATTTCCCACCATTATTTGCAAATAAATTCTTTAAAAATGAGACAATGTGATTTTCTGATTTAATTTTTTTCTCATTTTGTCTCTCATAGTTGAGGTGTACCTATGATGTGAATTACAGGCCTCTCTTATCTTTTTAAGTGTGAGAACTTGCACAATTGGTGACTGACTAAATCCTTTTTCCCCCCACTGTATAGTTAGCTAATAACCCTAAGACTGCAGCTGTAAAGTACAATAGACGGATCCAGCGTTAGATGTTAAACGTAGTTGAACGTTTTCGTATAGCTTTCAGTATTTGAGATATCTCACGAACAACCACATGAAGCAATTCGGAGCCGCTGATGATACACAGTCTATCTTTCACCGAATAAAGGGGGGAGGGGAAGGGGAGGGGCGGGGGGAGGGGAGGGGAGAGCGAGCGGGGTGTGTAGTGTGGAAGAGGCAGGCGTATTTTGCTGCATGCTTATAAATAGGCTAAGTGGAAGCAGTGCTTTCGCTTACGGCCATACCACCCTGAGCACGCCCGATCTCGTCTGATCTCGGAAGCTAAGCAGGGTCGGGCCTGGTTAGTACTTGGATGGGAGACCGCCTGGGAATACCAGGTGCTGTAAGCTTTTCTCATCCTCAAGCACTCACATGCACATTCTTTCACTTGCTCTTCTTCCTTTTACTCCATCTTACTTTATGCTTTCACAAATATACAACACATTACACTTTTTTTTTTACACATACCTCCTTGTATTACATTTCATACACTCTGTGGAGTCTTAGGAGTTGAAACTTTTCAGCGGAAAATTGCCGTTAAAGCCCACCTGCATGGCCTGCCATGGGATGGAAACCAATCACTTGTAGTTTGGCTTAATTATAGCCAAATTCTTACAAAACACTGAAAAATATCAAACCAGAACTCTGTGGAGGGAATGCTGTGGATAAAAGGAACCCAAGCCTGTCAGTAGGGGTCAGTGTACGTTAGAGGAAACTGACAACATGGGGGAAAGTCTGTTACAGGATGTCAACATATAGCAAGACTACAACCAATCATAATGACAGCGCTTGGGTGGGCCGACCCCAATATTTGCTATTTAAAAAAAAAAACACCTGCTAATTTAGATCACTTAATTAGGTCATATTAAAGCAACATATTACGAAAGGGAGTGAGCTGTGGGGAAATAACAGCACCGTTTCATCACAGTCGTGATGTTATTTCACTGTTACACACAACCTCAAGTCGTGGGCCTTCATTCATGGGTTCTCGTTCTCGTTTCGGGGGCGGGGAGGGGAGCAAATCAAAAGTCCTTCACCACTTGTGAATTATTTTCTAGGAAGTGGAATGGCTGATTTCCAGTTGCATTGAGGTTTTTAAAATTCTCCTCCCAGATCTGCGTGCATCTACAACAGTTGTTCTTTTATCCCCCTGAAGCATCACAGAGCTCTTTGAACTTGACATGGCGACACACACTTCCCTTAGTTAAATGGCTGGCCGGCCCACTCAGCCCGAGCCTGCTTCATCGGCATCCCTGCAACTCGCAACTCACCTGAGAGCGATGCTTCACCCGGCGTGCCAGCCTCTTGTTTTGTTTTCCCGGCTTCCATATTGGTAGGAAGTAGCCCCTGCATTTATCCCATAGTCATGTTGTAGCTTAGTATGTCAAATTTAAGGGTGTAAATAAAAGAAGCCAAGACTGTTGAGAAACATTTGGAATTTTAGAATTGACCTGTTTTACAACCGCATTTGACTGATGTGGGTTTTTTTTTTGTTTTTGTTTTTTTTTTGCAGTTGAAGGAGAACACAAGCTTAATTATTAAACTGCGGCAAAGTAAATACAGCACCATATTCCGACGTTGGGTAAGGCCTTTTATGTTGACAAGACCGAGTCTGCCGGCCGGTGTGAGCCTTTGCTGCTGTGTCGGTTTACTCCTGAAAGAGCAGTAAATGGAAGCTCCCTGTGCTTCAGAATGAAAAAGCACCTGTTACTCCCAATATTCAATAATCATTTATCAAGAGTAAAAAAAATTTAAACTGTAATGAATGTGGACAAGAACAGCTTCTTTTCCACACTAAAAAAAGGACTATGAAATATAAAATAAAATGCGAAATTAAATAATCTTTTAAAAACGTCTGTATAGAAATAGATACATCTTAATTATTGTCAATTGTATTTGTCACAAAAAGTGGCATTTGCATTTATTTGTGTTACTTGTGTAGTCTATAAAATATGTAAAATGTTCATGCTATCAAATGTAAAATAAGAAAATGAAGTTACTTATCACACCTAGTATGAATTAATTTAACCCTCAGTATATTGTATGGATACAACACTGACGTTATACTGAAGCTTTTCTGTTCTATGTGTTAGCAGGAGAAATAACTGAGCTTTACTTATTAAGAGTGGAAAATGATCCATCGGTTGTCTTCACTTTTCCCTATTCTCCCCAGCGAGAAGCCGAAACTAACTGATAAGTGCCTGATGTACTGAAGAGGCCTCCAGACCTCTATGAGGTTATATGTTTGCTGGGATAAACTCCATGATACACATTCTACTCATAACAAATTCGCTTAGTCTCTTTTGGGAAAACAGGCAGTGACGGAGAGTATGACATTTTCAGGGTGAAATAGATACACTACATAAATATCTTCCAATAATTACATTAAAAGTTACTTACACATATGCGTCGGACATTTACATAAATATTATTGCAATCGATGAAACCGACGCTTAAATTCGTAAAATCCACAAATATGGCACACATAAACATAACTAACCATTCTCATTTAAATTAACTTCACAGAGATTTAAAAAAAAAAAAAAAAGTCTTACACAGAAGTTGTAGTTTCTGGAAACTCCAAGATGAGCTACTGAAAAAAAACCATCTGAAGATGCGCTTTAACTAAAGAAACTCGCCGGTTTTATAAAGGACATGTTTTATGTAACTGAGTTTTATCTGCTCGTTTTACTTATGTCACTATTGCTGAACACGGGCGGACACGAAAAAACACTAGGAGGAATGTCGATATGTTCACAACTACAGCCATCATCGTTGAGTTAGCCTGCAGCAGACTGCAGCTGCTAACAGCAGGACAGCCATGCGTTGTGCAAGAATACAAAGCTACAACGACAGTCTGTGTACCTTTAGCTTTGTAATGGGAAACAGACTACACAAGCAGACGTGTAGACCTGTGACAAACTGAACTATCCCGAATACCGTTCAGACCTGCTTTAGTCAACCAGTATTTAGTCAGTCACTAATTGTGCAAGTTCTCCCACTTAAAAAAATGAGAGAGGCCTGTAATTCACATCATAGGTAGACCTCAACTATGAGAGACAAAATGAGGGAAAAAATCTGAAAATCACATTGTCTGATTTTTAAAGAATTTATTTGCAAATAATGGTGGAAAATAAGTATTTGGTCACCTACAAACAAGCAAGATTTCTGGCTGTCACAGGCCTGTAACTTCTTCTTTAAGAGGCTTCTCTGTCCTCCACTCATTACCTGTATTAATGGCACCTGTTTGAACTCGTTAACAGTAGAAAAGACAACTGCCCACAACCTCAAACAGTCACACTCCAAACCCCACTATGGTGAAGACCAAAGAGCTGTCGAAGGACACCAGAAACACAATTGTAGACCTGCACCAGGCTGGGAAGACTGAATCTGCAATAGGCAAGCAGCTTGGTGTGAAGAAATCTACTGTGGGAGCAATAATCAGAAAATGGGAGACCTACAAGACCACTGCTAATGTGTTTGGTACAAACACAACTCGTGAATGCTGAGTTGCATCCAAAGAACACCCTACCAACTGTGAAGCATGGGGGTGGCAACATCATGCTTTGGGGCTGTTTCTCTGCAAAGGGACTAGGACGACTGGTCCATGTACATGAAAGAATGAATGGGGCCATGTGTTGTGAGATTTTGAGTGCAAACCTCCTTCCATCAGCAAGGGCATTGAAGATGAAACGTGGCTGGGTCTTTCAGCATGATAATGATCCCAAGCACACTGCCAGGGCAACAAAGGAGTGGCTTCGTAAGAAGCATTTCAAGGCCTAGCCAGTCTCCAGATCTCAACCCCATAGAAAACCTTTGGAGGGAGTTGAAAGTCCGCGTTGCCCACCGACAGCCCCACAATATCACTGCTCTAGAGGAGATCTGCATGGAGGAATGGGCCAACATACCAGCAACGGTGTATGCCTACCTTGTGAAGACTTACAGAAAACGTTTGACCTCTGCCATTGCCAACAAAGGATATATAACAAAGTATTGAGATGAACTTTTGTTATTGATCAAATACTTATTTCCCACCATTATTTGCAAATAAATTCTTTAAAAATGAGACAATGTGATTTTCTGATTTAATTTTTTTCTCATTTTGTCTCTCATAGTTGAGGTGTACCTATGATGTGAATTACAGGCCTCTCTTATCTTTTTAAGTGTGAGAACTTGCACAATTGGTGACTGACTAAATCCTTTTTCCCCCCACTGTATAGTTAGCTAATAACCCTAAGACTGCAGCTGTAAAGTACAATAGACGGATCCAGCGTTAGATGTTAAACGTAGTTGAACGTTTTCGTATAGCTTTCAGTATTTGAGATATCTCACGAACAACCACATGAAGCAATTCGGAGCCGCTGATGATACACAGTCTATCTTTCACCGAATAAAGGGGGGAGGGGAAGGGGAGGGGCGGGGGGAGGGGAGGGGAGAGCGAGCGGGGTGTGTAGTGTGGAAGAGGCAGGCGTATTTTGCTGCATGCTTATAAATAGGCTAAGTGGAAGCAGTGCTTTCGCTTACGGCCATACCACCCTGAGCACGCCCGATCTCGTCTGATCTCGGAAGCTAAGCAGGGTCGGGCCTGGTTAGTACTTGGATGGGAGACCGCCTGGGAATACCAGGTGCTGTAAGCTTTTCTCATCCTCAAGCACTCACATGCACATTCTTTCACTTGCTCTTCTTCCTTTTACTCCATCTTACTTTATGCTTTCACAAATATACAACACATTACACTTTTTTTTTTACACATACCTCCTTGTATTACATTTCATACACTCTGTGGAGTCTTAGGAGTTGAAACTTTTCAGCGGAAAATTGCCGTTAAAGCCCACCTGCATGGCCTGCCATGGGATGGAAACCAATCACTTGTAGTTTGGCTTAATTATAGCCAAATTCTTACAAAACACTGAAAAATATCAAACCAGAACTCTGTGGAGGGAATGCTGTGGATAAAAGGAACCCAAGCCTGTCAGTAGGGGTCAGTGTACGTTAGAGGAAACTGACAACATGGGGGAAAGTCTGTTACAGGATGTCAACATATAGCAAGACTACAACCAATCATAATGACAGCGCTTGGGTGGGCCGACCCCAATATTTGCTATTTAAAAAAAAAAACACCTGCTAATTTAGATCACTTAATTAGGTCATATTAAAGCAACATATTACGAAAGGGAGTGAGCTGTGGGGAAATAACAGCACCGTTTCATCACAGTCGTTATGTTATTTCACTGTTACACACAACCTCAAGTCGTGGGCCTTCATTCATGGGTTCTCGTTCTCGTTTCGGGGGCGGGGAGGGGAGCAAATCAAAAGTCCTTCACCACTTGTGAATTATTTTCTAGGAAGTGGAATGGCTGATTTCCAGTTGCATTGAGGTTTTTAAAATTCTCCTCCCAGATCTGCGTGCATCTACAACAGTTGTTCTTTTATCCCCCTGAAGCATCACAGAGCTCTTTGAACTTGACATGGCGACACACACTTCCCTTAGTTAAATGGCTGGCCGGCCCACTCAGCCCGAGCCTGCTTCATCGGCATCCCTGCAACTCGCAACTCACCTGAGAGCGATGCTTCACCCGGCGTGCCAGCCTCTTGTTTTGTTTTCCCGGCTTCCATATTGGTAGGAAGTAGCCCCTGCATTTATCCCATAGTCATGTTGTAGCTTAGTATGTCAAATTTAAGGGTGTAAATAAAAGAAGCCAAGACTGTTGAGAAACATTTGGAATTTTAGAATTGACCTGTTTTACAACCGCATTTGACTGATGTGGGTTTTTTTTTTGTTTTTGTTTTTTTTTTGCAGTTGAAGGAGAACACAAGCTTAATTATTAAACTGCGGCAAAGTAAATACAGCACCATATTCCGACGTTGGGTAAGGCCTTTTATGTTGACAAGACCGAGTCTGCCGGCCGGTGTGAGCCTTTGCTGCTGTGTCGGTTTACTCCTGAAAGAGCAGTAAATGGAAGCTCCCTGTGCTTCAGAATGAAAAAGCACCTGTTACTCCCAATATTCAATAATCATTTATCAAGAGTAAAAAAAATTTAAACTGTAATGAATGTGGACAAGAACAGCTTCTTTTCCACACTAAAAAAAGGACTATGAAATATAAAATAAAATGCGAAATTAAATAATCTTTTAAAAACGTCTGTATAGAAATAGATACATCTTAATTATTGTCAATTGTATTTGTCACAAAAAGTGGCATTTGCATTTATTTGTGTTACTTGTGTAGTCTATAAAATATGTAAAATGTTCATGCTATCAAATGTAAAATAAGAAAATGAAGTTACTTATCACACCTAGTATGAATTAATTTAACCCTCAGTATATTGTATGGATACAACACTGACGTTATACTGAAGCTTTTCTGTTCTATGTGTTAGCAGGAGAAATAACTGAGCTTTACTTATTAAGAGTGGAAAATGATCCATCGGTTGTCTTCACTTTTCCCTATTCTCCCCAGCGAGAAGCCGAAACTAACTGATAAGTGCCTGATGTACTGAAGAGGCCTCCAGACCTCTATGAGGTTATATGTTTGCTGGGATAAACTCCATGATACACATTCTACTCATAACAAATTCGCTTAGTCTCTTTTGGGAAAACAGGCAGTGACGGAGAGTATGACATTTTCAGGGTGAAATAGATACACTACATAAATATCTTCCAATAATTACATTAAAAGTTACTTACACATATGCGTCGGACATTTACATAAATATTATTGCAATCGATGAAACCGACGCTTAAATTCGTAAAATCCACAAATATGGCACACATAAACATAACTAACCATTCTCATTTAAATTAACTTCACAGAGATTTAAAAAAAAAAAAAAAAAGTCTTACACAGAAGTTGTAGTTTCTGGAAACTCCAAGATGAGCTACTGAAAAAAAACCATCTGAAGATGCGCTTTAACTAAAGAAACTCGCCGGTTTTATAAAGGACATGTTTTATGTAACTGAGTTTTATCTGCTCGTTTTACTTATGTCACTATTGCTGAACACGGGCGGACACGAAAAAACACTAGGAGGAATGTCGATATGTTCACAACTACAGCCATCATCGTTGAGTTAGCCTGCAGCAGACTGCAGCTGCTAACAGCAGGACAGCCATGCGTTGTGCAAGAATACAAAGCTACAACGACAGTCTGTGTACCTTTAGCTTTGTAATGGGAAACAGACTACACAAGCAGACGTGTAGACCTGTGACAAACTGAACTATCCCGAATACCGTTCAGACCTGCTTTAGTCAACCAGTATTTAGTCAGTCACTAATTGTGCAAGTTCTCCCACTTAAAAAAATGAGAGAGGCCTGTAATTCACATCATAGGTAGACCTCAACTATGAGAGACAAAATGAGGGAAAAAATCTGAAAATCACATTGTCTGATTTTTAAAGAATTTATTTGCAAATAATGGTGGAAAATAAGTATTTGGTCACCTACAAACAAGCAAGATTTCTGGCTGTCACAGGCCTGTAACTTCTTCTTTAAGAGGCTTCTCTGTCCTCCACTCATTACCTGTATTAATGGCACCTGTTTGAACTCGTTAACAGTAGAAAAGACAACTGCCCACAACCTCAAACAGTCACACTCCAAACCCCACTATGGTGAAGACCAAAGAGCTGTCGAAGGACACCAGAAACACAATTGTAGACCTGCACCAGGCTGGGAAGACTGAATCTGCAATAGGCAAGCAGCTTGGTGTGAAGAAATCTACTGTGGGAGCAATAATCAGAAAATGGGAGACCTACAAGACCACTGCTAATGTGTTTGGTACAAACACAACTCGTGAATGCTGAGTTGCATCCAAAGAACACCCTACCAACTGTGAAGCATGGGGGTGGCAACATCATGCTTTGGGGCTGTTTCTCTGCAAAGGGACTAGGACGACTGGTCCATGTACATGAAAGAATGAATGGGGCCATGTGTTGTGAGATTTTGAGTGCAAACCTCCTTCCATCAGCAAGGGCATTGAAGATGAAACGTGGCTGGGTCTTTCAGCATGATAATGATCCCAAGCACACTGCCAGGGCAACAAAGGAGTGGCTTCGTAAGAAGCATTTCAAGGCCTAGCCAGTCTCCAGATCTCAACCCCATAGAAAACCTTTGGAGGGAGTTGAAAGTCCGCGTTGCCCACCGACAGCCCCACAATATCACTGCTCTAGAGGAGATCTGCATGGAGGAATGGGCCAACATACCAGCAACGGTGTATGCCTACCTTGTGAAGACTTACAGAAAACGTTTGACCTCTGCCATTGCCAACAAAGGATATATAACAAAGTATTGAGATGAACTTTTGTTATTGATCAAATACTTATTTCCCACCATTATTTGCAAATAAATTCTTTAAAAATGAGACAATGTGATTTTCTGATTTAATTTTTTTCTCATTTTGTCTCTCATAGTTGAGGTGTACCTATGATGTGAATTACAGGCCTCTCTTATCTTTTTAAGTGTGAGAACTTGCACAATTGGTGACTGACTAAATCCTTTTTCCCCCCACTGTATAGTTAGCTAATAACCCTAAGACTGCAGCTGTAAAGTACAATAGACGGATCCAGCGTTAGATGTTAAACGTAGTTGAACGTTTTCGTATAGCTTTCAGTATTTGAGATATCTCACGAACAACCACATGAAGCAATTCGGAGCCGCTGATGATACACAGTCTATCTTTCACCGAATAAAGGGGGGAGGGGAAGGGGAGGGGCGGGGGGAGGGGAGGGGAGAGCGAGCGGGGTGTGTAGTGTGGAAGAGGCAGGCGTATTTTGCTGCATGCTTATAAATAGGCTAAGTGGAAGCAGTGCTTTCGCTTACGGCCATACCACCCTGAGCACGCCCGATCTCGTCTGATCTCGGAAGCTAAGCAGGGTCGGGCCTGGTTAGTACTTGGATGGGAGACCGCCTGGGAATACCAGGTGCTGTAAGCTTTTCTCATCCTCAAGCACTCACATGCACATTCTTTCACTTGCTCTTCTTCCTTTTACTCCATCTTACTTTATGCTTTCACAAATATACAACACATTACACTTTTTTTTTTACACATACCTCCTTGTATTACATTTCATACACTCTGTGGAGTCTTAGGAGTTGAAACTTTTCAGCGGAAAATTGCTGTTAAAGCCCACCTGCATGGCCTGCCATGGGATGGAAACCAATCACTTGTAGTTTGGCTTAATTATAGCCAAATTCTTACAAAACACTGAAAAATATCAAACCAGAACTCTGTGGAGGGAATGCTGTGGATAAAAGGAACCCAAGCCTGTCAGTAGGGGTCAGTGTACGTTAGAGGAAACTGACAACATGGGGGAAAGTCTGTTACAGGATGTCAACATATAGCAAGACTACAACCAATCATAATGACAGCGCTTGGGTGGGCCGACCCCAATATTTGCTATTTAAAAAAAAAAACACCTGCTAATTTAGATCACTTAATTAGGTCATATTAAAGCAACATATTACGAAAGGGAGTGAGCTGTGGGGAAATAACAGCACCGTTTCATCACAGTCGTTATGTTATTTCACTGTTACACACAACCTCAAGTCGTGGGCCTTCATTCATGGGTTCTCGTTCTCGTTTCGGGGGCGGGGAGGGGAGCAAATCAAAAGTCCTTCACCACTTGTGAATTATTTTCTAGGAAGTGGAATGGCTGATTTCCAGTTGCATTGAGGTTTTTAAAATTCTCCTCCCAGATCTGCGTGCATCTACAACAGTTGTTCTTTTATCCCCCTGAAGCATCACAGAGCTCTTTGAACTTGACATGGCGACACACACTTCCCTTAGTTAAATGGCTGGCCGGCCCACTCAGCCCGAGCCTGCTTCATCGGCATCCCTGCAACTCGCAACTCACCTGAGAGCGATGCTTCACCCGGCGTGCCAGCCTCTTGTTTTGTTTTCCCGGCTTCCATATTGGTAGGAAGTAGCCCCTGCATTTATCCCATAGTCATGTTGTAGCTTAGTATGTCAAATTTAAGGGTGTAAATAAAAGAAGCCAAGACTGTTGAGAAACATTTGGAATTTTAGAATTGACCTGTTTTACAACCGCATTTGACTGATGTGGGTTTTTTTTTTGTTTTTGTTTTTTTTTTGCAGTTGAAGGAGAACACAAGCTTAATTATTAAACTGCGGCAAAGTAAATACAGCACCATATTCCGACGTTGGGTAAGGCCTTTTATGTTGACAAGACCGAGTCTGCCGGCCGGTGTGAGCCTTTGCTGCTGTGTCGGTTTACTCCTGAAAGAGCAGTAAATGGAAGCTCCCTGTGCTTCAGAATGAAAAAGCACCTGTTACTCCCAATATTCAATAATCATTTATCAAGAGTAAAAAAAATTTAAACTGTAATGAATGTGGACAAGAACAGCTTCTTTTCCACACTAAAAAAAGGACTATGAAATATAAAATAAAATGCGAAATTAAATAATCTTTTAAAAACGTCTGTATAGAAATAGATACATCTTAATTATTGTCAATTGTATTTGTCACAAAAAGTGGCATTTGCATTTATTTGTGTTACTTGTGTAGTCTATAAAATATGTAAAATGTTCATGCTATCAAATGTAAAATAAGAAAATGAAGTTACTTATCACACCTAGTATGAATTAATTTAACCCTCAGTATATTGTATGGATACAACACTGACGTTATACTGAAGCTTTTCTGTTCTATGTGTTAGCAGGAGAAATAACTGAGCTTTACTTATTAAGAGTGGAAAATGATCCATCGGTTGTCTTCACTTTTCCCTATTCTCCCCAGCGAGAAGCCGAAACTAACTGATAAGTGCCTGATGTACTGAAGAGGCCTCCAGACCTCTATGAGGTTATATGTTTGCTGGGATAAACTCCATGATACACATTCTACTCATAACAAATTCGCTTAGTCTCTTTTGGGAAAACAGGCAGTGACGGAGAGTATGACATTTTCAGGGTGAAATAGATACACTACATAAATATCTTCCAATAATTACATTAAAAGTTACTTACACATATGCGTCGGACATTTACATAAATATTATTGCAATCGATGAAACCGACGCTTAAATTCGTAAAATCCACAAATATGGCACACATAAACATAACTAACCATTCTCATTTAAATTAACTTCACAGAGATTTAAAAAAAAAAAAAAAAGTCTTACACAGAAGTTGTAGTTTCTGGAAACTCCAAGATGAGCTACTGAAAAAAAAACATCTGAAGATGCGCTTTAACTAAAGAAACTCGCCGGTTTTATAAAGGACATGTTTTATGTAACTGAGTTTTATCTGCTCGTTTTACTTATGTCACTATTGCTGAACACGGGCGGACACGAAAAAACACTAGGAGGAATGTCGATATGTTCACAACTACAGCCATCATCGTTGAGTTAGCCTGCAGCAGACTGCAGCTGCTAACAGCAGGACAGCCATGCGTTGTGCAAGAATACAAAGCTACAACGACAGTCTGTGTACCTTTAGCTTTGTAATGGGAAACAGACTACACAAGCAGACGTGTAGACCTGTGACAAACTGAACTATCCCGAATACCGTTCAGACCTGCTTTAGTCAACCAGTATTTAGTCAGTCACTAATTGTGCAAGTTCTCCCACTTAAAAAAATGAGAGAGGCCTGTAATTCACATCATAGGTAGACCTCAACTATGAGAGACAAAATGAGGGAAAAAATCTGAAAATCACATTGTCTGATTTTTAAAGAATTTATTTGCAAATAATGGTGGAAAATAAGTATTTGGTCACCTACAAACAAGCAAGATTTCTGGCTGTCACAGGCCTGTAACTTCTTCTTTAAGAGGCTTCTCTGTCCTCCACTCATTACCTGTATTAATGGCACCTGTTTGAACTCGTTAACAGTAGAAAAGACAACTGCCCACAACCTCAAACAGTCACACTCCAAACCCCACTATGGTGAAGACCAAAGAGCTGTCGAAGGACACCAGAAACACAATTGTAGACCTGCACCAGGCTGGGAAGACTGAATCTGCAATAGGCAAGCAGCTTGGTGTGAAGAAATCTACTGTGGGAGCAATAATCAGAAAATGGGAGACCTACAAGACCACTGCTAATGTGTTTGGTACAAACACAACTCGTGAATGCTGAGTTGCATCCAAAGAACACCCTACCAACTGTGAAGCATGGGGGTGGCAACATCATGCTTTGGGGCTGTTTCTCTGCAAAGGGACTAGGACGACTGGTCCATGTACATGAAAGAATGAATGGGGCCATGTGTTGTGAGATTTTAAGTGCAAACCTCCTTCCATCAGCAAGGGCATTGAAGATGAAACGTGGCTGGGTCTTTCAGCATGATAATGATCCCAAGCACACTGCCAGGGCAACAAAGGAGTGGCTTCGTAAGAAGCATTTCAAGGCCTAGCCAGTCTCCAGATCTCAACCCCATAGAAAACCTTTGGAGGGAGTTGAAAGTCTGCGTTGCCCACCGACAGCCCCACAATATCACTGCTCTAGAGGAGATCTGCATGGAGGAATGGGCCAACATACCAGCAACGGTGTATGCCTACCTTGTGAAGACTTACAGAAAACGTTTGACCTCTGCCATTGCCAACAAAGGATATATAACAAAGTATTGAGATGAACTTTTGTTATTGATCAAATACTTATTTCCCACCATTATTTGCAAATAAATTCTTTAAAAATGAGACAATGTGATTTTCTGATTTAATTTTTTTCTCATTTTGTCTCTCATAGTTGAGGTGTACCTATGATGTGAATTACAGGCCTCTCTTATCTTTTTAAGTGTGAGAACTTGCACAATTGGTGACTGACTAAATCCTTTTTCCCCCCACTGTATAGTTAGCTAATAACCCTAAGACTGCAGCTGTAAAGTACAATAGACGGATCCAGCGTTAGATGTTAAACGTAGTTGAACGTTTTCGTATAGCTTTCAGTATTTGAGATATCTCACGAACAACCACATGAAGCAATTCGGAGCCGCTGATGATACACAGTCTATCTTTCACCGAATAAAGGGGGGAGGGGAAGGGAAGGGGCGGGGGGAGGGGAGGGGAGAGCGAGCGGGGTGTGTAGTGTGGAAGAGGCAGGCGTATTTTGCTGCATGCTTATAAATAGGCTAAGTGGAAGCAGTGCTTTCGCTTACGGCCATACCACCCTGAGCACGCCCGATCTCGTCTGATCTCGGAAGCTAAGCAGGGTCGGGCCTGGTTAGTACTTGGATGGGAGACCGCCTGGGAATACCAGGTGCTGTAAGCTTTTCTCATCCTCAAGCACTCACATGCACATTCTTTCACTTGCTCTTCTTCCTTTTACTCCATCTTACTTTATGCTTTCACAAATATACAACACATTACACTTTTTTTTTTACACATACCTCCTTGTATTACATTTCATACACTCTGTGGAGTCTTAGGAGTTGAAACTTTTCAGCGGAAAATTGCCGTTAAAGCCCACCTGCATGGCCTGCCATGGGATGGAAACCAATCACTTGTAGTTTGGCTTAATTATAGCCAAATTCTTACAAAACACTGAAAAATATCAAACCAGAACTCTGTGGAGGGAATGCTGTGGATAAAAGGAACCCAAGCCTGTCAGTAGGGGTCAGTGTACGTTAGAGGAAACTGACAACATGGGGGAAAGTCTGTTACAGGATGTCAACATATAGCAAGACTACAACCAATCATAATGACAGCGCTTGGGTGGGCCGACCCCAATATTTGCTATTTAAAAAAAAAAACACCTGCTAATTTAGATCACTTAATTAGGTCATATTAAAGCAACATATTACGAAAGGGAGTGAGCTGTGGGGAAATAACAGCACCGTTTCATCACAGTCGTTATGTTATTTCACTGTTACACACAACCTCAAGTCGTGGGCCTTCATTCATGGGTTCTCGTTCTCGTTTCGGGGGCGGGGAGGGGAGCAAATCAAAAGTCCTTCACCACTTGTGAATTATTTTCTAGGAAGTGGAATGGCTGATTTCCAGTTGCATTGAGGTTTTTAAAATTCTCCTCCCAGATCTGCGTGCATCTACAACAGTTGTTCTTTTATCCCCCTGAAGCATCACAGAGCTCTTTGAACTTGACATGGCGACACACACTTCCCTTAGTTAAATGGCTGGCCGGCCCACTCAGCCCGAGCCTGCTTCATCGGCATCCCTGCAACTCGCAACTCACCTGAGAGCGATGCTTCACCCGGCGTGCCAGCCTCTTGTTTTGTTTTCCCGGCTTCCATATTGGTAGGAAGTAGCCCCTGCATTTATCCCATAGTCATGTTGTAGCTTAGTATGTCAAATTTAAGGGTGTAAATAAAAGAAGCCAAGACTGTTGAGAAACATTTGGAATTTTAGAATTGACCTGTTTTACAACCGCATTTGACTGATGTGGGTTTTTTTTTTGTTTTTGTTTTTTTTTTGCAGTTGAAGGAGAACACAAGCTTAATTATTAAACTGCGGCAAAGTAAATACAGCACCATATTCCGACGTTGGGTAAGGCCTTTTATGTTGACAAGACCGAGTCTGCCGGCCGGTGTGAGCCTTTGCTGCTGTGTCGGTTTACTCCTGAAAGAGCAGTAAATGGAAGCTCCCTGTGCTTCAGAATGAAAAAGCACCTGTTACTCCCAATATTCAATAATCATTTATCAAGAGTAAAAACAATTTAAACTGTAATGAATGTGGACAAGAACAGCTTCTTTTCCACACTAAAAAAAGGGCTATGAAATATAAAATAAAATGCGAAATTAAATAATCTTTTAAAAACGTCTGTACAGAAATAAATACATCTTAATTATTGTAAATTGTATTTGTCACAAAAAGTGGCATTTGCATTTATTTGTGTTACTTGTGTAGTCTATAAAATATGTAAAATGTTCATGCTATCAAATGTAAAATAAGAAAATGAAGTTACTTATCACACCTAGTATGAATTAATTTAACCCTCAGTATATTGTATGGATACAACACTGACGTTATACTGAAGCTTTTCTGTTCTATGTGTTAGCAGGAGAAATAACTGAGCTTTACTTATTAAGAGTGGAAAATGATCCATCGGTTGTCTTCACGTTTCCCTATTCTCCCCAGCGAGAAGCCGAAACTAACTGATAAGTGCCTGATGTACTGAAGAGGCCTCCAGACCTCTATGAGGTTATATGTTTGCTGGGATAAACTCCATGATACACATTCTACTCATAACAAATTCGCTTAGTCTCTTTTGGGAAAACAGGCAGTGACGGAGAGTATGACATTTTCAGGGTGAAATAGATACACTACATAAACATCTTCCAATAATTACATTAAAAGTTACTTACACATATTATAGTAGAAGCTGAACCCAATGTGAAACAAGTTCATAACAACATGTCATACTATTCACATGTTTGTCTATCTCAGATTGCTCCTTTCTTCTACCCAAATATCAGGGGAGAGCACAGTCCTCCACTACCACAAATTATGCAGTCTAGCTTTTCTATTCTGTGTGTTAGCACAGGAGTCAGCACAACCAATGTAATGCAATTGCTGAGCCTCGCCCTGGGTGAACCACCTTCTTGATCATGGTTTCTCCACTGCCAGATAAGTATGAGTTGTTCAGCGCCAACAGGGGAATCACTCCATCCTTTCTATTTCACATGCATGGTGAGGAGAAACAATAAGATAAGATAAGATAATCCTTTATTAGTCCCGCAGTGGGGAAATTCTCAGTGTCACAGCAGAAAGGGATAGCAAGACACTCAGTTACAAAAATATAGATAAATAATTTGCACTATATACACAATATAAATAAGAATTAAAAAGGAAATAACAATATTATTTACAGGTTATTGCAAATGACTCCTAATTGCACGTGTGTGTGTGTGTGGGGGGGGGTATTGCACATGGTATTTTTGCATTGAGGGATCTCTGTTCCCTAAACATGTGTGTGTAGTTTAAGTGTGTGTGTATGTGGTCCGCTGGGAGCAGTGCTGGTTGTGGAGTCTGACGGCAGCAGGAAGGAAGGACCTGCGATACCGCTCCTTTACACACTTGGGATGAAGCAGCCTGTCACTAAAGGAGCTGCCCAGTGCTGCCAGAGTCTCATGCATGGGGTGGGAGCTGTTCTCCAGCATGGATGCCAGCTTGGTTGTCATCCTCCTGTCTCCCACCACCTGCACTGGGTCTAACAAGCACCCCAGGACAGAGCCGGCCCTCTTTATGAGCTTATTCAGTCTTTTCTTATCTGCAGTCGAGATGCTACTGCCCCAGCAGACGACTCCATAAAAGATGGCAGATGCCACCACTGTGTCGAAGAAAGTCCTCAGGAGTGCTCCCTGCACCCAAAGGACCTCAGTCTCCTCAGTAGGTAGAGTCTGCTCTGGCCTTTCTTGAAGAGTGCAGCAGTGTTGACTGACCAGTCCAGTTTGTTGTTCAGATGAACACCCAGGTATTTATAAGAGTCCACACTCTCGATGTTCATACCCTGGATGTTCACTGATTGAGGGGGGTGTCTGCAACTGCGGAAATCCACCACCAGTTCTTTGTTTTTTCCTGCGTTTATCTGAAGGTGGTTCAGCGGACACCAGTCCACAAAGTCCTGGATCAGTTCTCTGTACTCGCTGTCCTCCACATTGGTTATGAGGCCGACGATCGCTGAGTCATCAGAGAACTTCTGGAGGTGACAGGTCGGTGAGCTGTACATGAAGTCAGCAGTGTACAGGGTGAAGAGGAACGGTGCCAAGACCGTTCCTTGAGGGGCTCCTGTGCTGCTGACCACCATATCAGAGATACAGGCCCGTCCCCTTACATACTGTGGTCGGTTGGTGAGGTAGTCCAGTATCCAGTTCGACAGGTGACTGTCCACTCCACAATGTCTCAGCTTGTCCTTTAGGAGGCCTGGCTGTATGGTGTTAAATGCACTGGAGAAATCAAAGAAGGTGATCCTCACAGTGCTGCCGGGCTTCTCCAGGTGAGAAAGAGTTCTGTGTAGAAGCATCATCCACCCCGACGCCAGGTTGGTAGGCAAGCTGAAGAGGGTCCATGGATGGGCTCACCAAAGGGCGGATGTGGTTGATGACCAGCCTCTCCAGTGACTTCATCGGATGTCAGTGCCACCGGCCTGTAGCTGTTTAGGTCCTTCGGGTGCTGTGTTTTGGGCACAGGTACCACACAAGATGTTTTCCACATCTGTGGTACTCTTCCCAATTTCAGGCTCATGTTGAACATATGCTCAACTACCCTGCACAGCTGATGTGCGAAGGACTTGAGGAGCCTGGCACTGATTCCATCAGGACCTGTAGCTTTGTTTGCCTTGATCTTCCTCAGCTCATATGTCACCTGGGTTGTTGTCAAGGACAGGTTGGAGCAGGGGGGCTGGGTGCTGGAATGTGTGAATGAAAAAATGAGTCCAACCATAATACAATACTTTGCTGCACCACTAAATAAAACAAAGCTCAAGGCTCAACACTATAGAAACATTTAAAAGCAACCATTGAATTCTTCCATCGTTCACTGCGTCAGACATTTACATAGCTAAATATTATTGCAATCAATGAAACCGACGCTTAAATTCGTAAAATACACAAATATGGCACACACAAACATAACTAACCATTCTCATTTAAATTAACTTCACAGAGATTTAAAAAAAAAAAAGTCTTACACAGAAGTTGTAGTTTCCGGAAACTCCAAGATGAGCTACTGAAAAGAAACCATCTGAAGATGCGCTTTAACTAAAGAAACTCGCCGGTTTTATAAAGGACATGTTTTATGTAACTGTGTTTTATCTGCTCGTTTTACTTAAATAACTATTGCTGAACACGGGCGGACACGAAAAAACACTAGGAGGAATGTCGATATGTTCACAACTACAGCCATCATCGTTGAGTTAGCCTGCAGCAGACTGCAGCTGCTAACAGCAGGACAGCCATGCGTTGTGCAAGAATACAAAGCTACAACGACAGTCTGTATACCTTTAGCTTTGTAATGGGAAACAGACTACACAAGCAGACGTGTAGACCTGTGACAAACTGAACTATCCCGAATACCGTTCAGACCTGCTTTAGTCAACCAGTATTTAGTCAGTCACTAATTGTGCAAGTTCTCCCACTTAAAAAAAATGAGAGAGGCCTGTAATTCACATCATAGGTAGACCTCAACTATGAGAGACAAAATGAGGGAAAAAATCTGAAAATCACATTGTCTGATTTTTAAAGAATTTATTTGCAAATAATGGTGGAAAATAAGTATTTGGTCACCTACAAACAAGCAAGATTTCTGGCTGTCACAGGCCTGTAACTTCTTCTTTAAGAGGCTTCTCTATCCTCCACTCATTACCTGTATTAATGGCACCTGTTTGAACTCGTTAACAGTAGAAAAGACAACTGCCCACAACCTCAAACAGTCACACTCCAAACCCCACTATGGTGAAGACCAAAGAGCTGTCGAAGGACACCAGAAACAAAATTGTAGACCTGCACCAGGCTGGGAAGACTGAATCTGCAATAGGCAAGCAGCTTGGTGTGAAGAAATCTACTGTGGGAGCAATTATCAGAAAATGGGAGACCTACAAGACCACTGCTAATGTGTTTGGTACAAACACAACTCGTGAATGCTGAGTTGCATCCAAAGAACACCCTACCAACTGTGAAGCATGGGGGTGGCAACATCATGCATTGGGGCTGTTTCTCTGCAAAGGGACTAGGACGACTGGTCCATGTACATGAAAGAATGAATGGGGCCATGTGTTGTGAGATTTTGAGTGCAAACCTCCTTCCATCAGCAAGGGCATTGAAGATAAAACGTGGCTGGGTCTTTCAGCATGATAATGATCCCAAGCACACTGCCAGGGCAACAAAGGAGTGGCTTCGTAAGAAGCATTTCAAGGCCTAGCCAGTCTCCAGATCTCAACCCCATAGAAAGTCCGCGTTGCCCACCGACAGCCCCACAATATCACTGCTCTAGAGGAGATCTGCATGGAGGAATGGGCCAACATACCAGCAACGGTGTATGCCTACCTTGTGAAGACTTACAGAAAACGTTTGACCTCTGCCATTGCCAACAAAGGATATATAACAAAGTATTGAGATGAACTTTTGTTATTGATCAAATACTTATTTCCCACCATTATTTGCAAATAAATTCTTTAAAAATGAGACAATGTGATTTTCTGATTTAATTTTTTTCTCATTTTGTCTCTCATAGTTGAGGTGTACCTATGATGTGAATTACAGGCCTCTCTTATCTTTTTAAGTGTGAGAACTTGCACAATTGGTGACTGACTAAATCCTTTTTTCCCCCCACTGTATAGCTAGCTAATAACCCTAAGACTGCAGCTGTAAAGTACAATAGACGGATCCAGCGTTAGATGTTCAACGTAGTTGAACGTTTTCGTATAGCTTTCAGTATTTGAGATACCTCACGAACAACCACATAAAGCAATTCGGAGCCGCTGATGATACACAGTCTATCTTTCACCGAATAAAGGGGGGAGGGGAGGGGGAGGGGAGGGCGAGGGGGGTGTGTAGTGTGGAAGAGGCAGGCGTATTTTGCTGCATGCTTATAAATAGGCTAAGTGGAAGCAGTGCTTTCGCTTACGGCCATACCACCCTGAGCACGCCCGATCTCGTCTGATCTCGGAAGCTAAGCAGGGTCGGGCCTGGTTAGTACTTGGATGGGAGACCGCCTGGGAATACCAGGTGCTGTAAGCTTTTCTCATCCTCAAGCACTCACATACACATTCTTTCACTTGCTCTTCTTCCTTTTACTCCATCTTACTTTACGCTTTCACAAATATACAACACATTACACTTTTTTTTTTACACATACCTCCTTGTATTACATTTCATACACTCTGTGGAGTCTTAGGAGTTGAAACTTTTCAGCGGAAAATTGCCGTTAAAGCCCACCTGCATGGCCTGCCATGGGATGGAAACCAATCACTTGTAGTTTGGCTTAATTATAGCCAAATTCTTACAAAACACTGAAAAATATCAAACCAGAACTCTGTGGAGGGAATGCTGTGGATAAAAGGAACCCAAGCCTGTCAGTAGGGGTCAGTGTACGTTTGAGGAAACTGACAACATGGGGGAAAGTCTGTTACAGCATGTCAACGCATAGCAAGACTACAACCAATCATAATGACAGCGCTTGGGTGGGCCGACCTCAATATTTGCTATTTAAAAAAAACACCTGCTAATTTAGATCACTTAATTAGGTCATATTAAAGCAACACATCACGAAAGGGAGTGAGCTGTGGGGAAATAACAGCACCGTTTCATCACAGTCGTTATGTTATTTCACCGTTACACACAACCTCAAGTCGTGGGCCTTCATTCATGGGTTGTCGTTCTCGTTTCGGGGGCGGGGAGGGGAGCAAATCAAAAGTCCTTCACCACTTGTGAATTATTTTCTAGGAAGTGGAATGGCTGATTTCCAGTTGCATTGAGGTTTTTAAAATTCTCCTCCCAGATCTGCGTGCATCTACAACAGTTGTTCTTTTATCCCCCTGAAGCTTCACAGAGCTCTTTGAACTTGACATGGCGACACACACTTCCCTTAGTTAAATGGCTGGCCGGCCCACTCAGCCCGAGCCTGCTTCATCGGCATCCCTGCAACTCGCAACTCACCTGAGAGCGATGCTTCACCCGGCGTGCCAGCCTCTTGTTTTGTTTTCCCGGCTTCCATATTGGTAGGAAGTAGCCCCTGCATTTATCCCATAGTCATGTTGTAGCTTAGTATGTCAAATTTAAGGGTGTAAATAAAAGAAGCCAAGACTGTTGAGAAACATTTGGAATTTTAGAATTGACCCGTTTTACAACCGCATTTGACTGATGTGGGGTTTTTTTTGTTTTTGTTTTTTTTTTGCAGTTGAAGGAGAACACAAGCTTAATTATTAAACTGCGGCAAAGTAAATACAGCACCATATTCCGACGTTGGGTAAGGCCTTTTATGTTGACAAGACCGAGTCTGCCGGCCGGTGTGAGCCTTTGCTGCTGTGTCGGTTTACTCCTGAAAGAGCAGTAAATGGAAGCTCCCTGTGCTTCAGAATGAAAAAGCACCTGTTACTCCCAATATTCAATAATCATTTATCAAGAGTAAAAAAAATGTAAACTGTAATGAATGTGGACAAGAACAGTTTCTTTTCCACACTAAAAAAAGGACTATGAAATATAAAATAAAATACGAAATTAAATAATCTTTTAAAAACGTCTGTATAGAAATAGATACATCTTAATTATTGTCAATTGTATTTGTCACAAAAAGTGGCATTTGCATTTATTTGTGTTACTTGTGTAGTCTATAAAATATGTAAAATGTTCATGCTATCAAATGTAAAATAAGAAAATGAAGTTACTTATCACACCTAGTATGAATTAATTTAACCCTCAGTATATTGTATGGATACAACACTGACGTTATACTGAAGCTTTTCTGTTCTATGTGTTAGCAGGAGAAATAACTGAGCTTTACTTATTAAGAGTGGAAAATGATCCATCGGTTGTCTTCACTTTTCCCTATTCTCCCCAGCGAGAAGCCGAAACTAACTGATAAGTGCCTGATGTACTGAAGAGGCCTCCAGACCTCTATGAGGTTATATGTTTGCTGGGATAAACTCCATGATACACATTCTACTCATAACAAATTCGCTTAGTCTCTTTTGGGAAAACAGGCAGTGACGGAGAATATGACATTTTCAGGGTGAAATAGATACACTACATAAATATCTTCCAATAATTACATTAAAAGTTACTTACACATATGCGTCGGACATTTACATAAATATTATTGCAATCGATGAAACCGACGCTTAAATTCGTAAAATCCACAAATATGGCACACATAAACATAACTAACCATTCTCATTTAAATTAACTTCACAGAGATTAAAAAAAAAAAAAAAAAGTCTTACACAGAAGTTGTAGTTTCTGGAAACTCCAAGATGAGCTACTGAAAAGAAACCATCTGAAGATGCGCTTTAACTAAAGAAACTCGCCGGTTTTATAAAGGACATGTTTTATGTAACTGAGTTTTATCTGCTCGTTTTACTTATGTCACTATTGCTGAACACGGGCGGACACGAAAAAACACTAGGAGGAATGTCGATATGTTCACAACTACAGCCATCATCGTTGAGTTAGCCTGCAGCAGACTGCAGCTGCTAACAGCAGGACAGCCATGCGTTGTGCAAGAATACAAAGCTACAACGACAGTCTGTGTACCTTTAGCTTTGTAATGGGAAACAGACTACACAAGCAGACGTGTAGACCTGTGACAAACTGAACTATCCCGAATACCGTTCAGACCTGCTTTAGTCAACCAGTATTTAGTCAGTCACTAATTGTGCAAGTTCTCCCACTTAAAAAAATGAGAGAGGCCTGTAATTCACATCATAGGTAGACCTCAACTATGAGAGACAAAATGAGGGAAAAAATCTGAAAATCACATTGTCTGATTTTTAAAGAATTTATTTGCAAATAATGGTGGAAAATAAGTATTTGGTCACCTACAAACAAGCAAGATTTCTGGCTGTCACAGGCCTGTAACTTCTTCTTTAAGAGGCTTCTCTGTCCTCCACTCATTACCTGTATTAATGGCACCTGTTTGAACTCGTTAACAGTAGAAAAGACAACTGCCCACAACCTCAAACAGTCACACTCCAAACCCCACTATGGTGAAGACCAAAGAGCTGTCGAAGGACACCAGAAACAAAATTGTAGACCTGCACCAGGCTGGGAAGACTGAATCTGCAATAGGCAAGCAGCTTGGTGTGAAGAAATCTACTGTGGGAGCAATTATCAGAAAATGGGAGACCTACAAGACCACTGCTAATGTGTTTGGTACAAACACAACTCGTGAATGCTGAGTTGCATCCAAAGAACACCCTACCAACTGTGAAGCATGGGGGTGGCAACATCATGCATTGGGGCTGTTTCTCTGCAAAGGGACTAGGACGACTGGTCCATGTACATGAAAGAATGAATGGGGCCATGTGTTGTGAGATTTTGAGTGCAAACCTCCTTCCATCAGCAAGGGCATTGAAGATGAAACGTGGCTGGGTCTTTCAGCATGATAATGATCCCAAGCACACTGCCAGGGCAACAAAGGAGTGGCTTCGTAAGAAGCATTTCAAGGCCTAGCCAGTCTCCAGATCTCAACCCCATAGAAAGTCCGCGTTGCCCACCGACAGCCCCACAATATCACTGCTCTAGAGGAGATCTGCATGGAGGAATGGGCCAACATACCAGCAACGGTGTGTGCCTACCTTGTGAAGACTTACAGAAAACGTTTGACCTCTGCCATTGCCAACAAAGGATATATAACAAAGTATTGAGATGAACTTTTGTTATTGATCAAATACTTATTTCCCACCATTATTTGCAAATAAATTCTTTAAAAATGAGACAATGTGATTTTCTGATTTAATTTTTTTCTCATTTTGTCTCTCATAGTTGAGGTGTACCTATGATGTGAATTACAGGCCTCTCTTATCTTTTTAAGTGTGAGAACTTGCACAATTGGTGACTGACTAAATCCTTTTTCCCCCCACTGTATAGTTAGCTAATAACCCTAAGACTGCAGCTGTAAAGTACAATAGACGGATCCAGCGTTAGATGTTCAACGTAGTTGAACGTTTTCGTATAGCTTTCAGTATTTGAGATACCTCACGAACAACCACATGAAGCAATTCGGAGCCGCTGGTGATACACAGTCTATCTTTCACCGAATAAAGGGGGGAGGGCGAGCGGGGTGTGTAGTGTGGAAGAGGCAGGCGTATTTTGCTGCATGCTTATAAATAGGCTAAGTGGAAGCAGTGCTTTCGCTTACGGCCATACCACCCTGAGCACGCCCGATCTCGTCTGATCTCGGAAGCTAAGCAGGGTCGGGCCTGGTTAGTACTTGGATGGGAGACCGCCTGGGAATACCAGGTGCTGTAAGCTTTTCTCATCCTCAAGCACTCACATACACATTCTTTCACTTGCTCTTCTTCCTTTTACTCCATCTTACTTTACGCTTTCACAAATATACAACACATTACACTTTTTTTTTTACACATACCTCCTTGTATTACATTTCATACACTCTGTGGAGTCTTAGGAGTTGAAACTTTTCAGCGGAAAATTGCCGTTAAAGCCCACCTGCATGGCCTGCCATGGGATGGAAACCAATCACTTGTAGTTTGGCTTAATTATAGCCAAATTCTTACAAAACACTGAAAAATATCAAACCAGAACTCTGTGGAGGGAATGCTGTGGATAAAAGGAACCCAAGCCTGTCAGTAGGGGTCAGTGTACGTTTGAGGAAACTGACAACATGGGGGACAGTCTGTTACAGCATGTCAACGCATAGCAAGACTACAACCAATCATAATGACAGCGCTTGGGTGGGCCGACCCCAATATTTGCTATTTAAAAAAAACACCTGCTAATTTAGATCACTTAATTAGGTCATATTAAAGCAACACATCACGAAAGGGAGTGAGCTGTGGGGAAATAACAGCACCGTTTCATCACAGTCGTGATGTTATTTCACCGTTACACACAACCTCAGGTCGTGGGCCTTCATTCATGGGTTCCCGTTCTCGTTTCGGGGGCGGGGAGGGGAGCAAATCAAAAGTCCTTCACCACTTGTGAATTGTTTTCTAGGAAGTGGAATGGCTGATTTCCAGTTGCATTGAGGTTTTTAAAATTCTCCTCCCAGATCTGCGTGCATCTACAACAGTTGTTCTTTTATCCCCCTGAAGCATCACAGAGCTCTTTGAACTTGACATGGCGACACACACTTCCCTTAGTTAAATGGCTGGCCGGCCCACTCAGCCCGAGCCTGCTTCATCGGCATCCCTGCAACTCGCAACTCACCTGAGAGCGATGCTTCACCCGGCGTGCCAGCCTCTTGTTTTGTTTTCCCGGCTTCCATATTGGTAGGAAGTAGCCCCTGCATTTATCCCATAGTCATGTTGTAGCTTAGTATGTCAAATTTAAGGGTGTAAATAAAAGAAGCCAAGACTGTTGAGAAACATTTGGAATTTTAGAATTGACCCGTTTTACAACCGCATTTGACTGATGTGGGTTTTTTTTTGTTTTTGTTTTTTTTTTTGCAGTTGAAGGAGAACACAAGCTTAATTATTAAACTGCGGCAAAGTAAATACAGCACCATATTCCGACGTTGGGTAAGGCCTTTTATGTTGACAAGACCGAGTCTGCCGGCCGGTGTGAGCCTTTGCTGCTGTGTCGGTTTACTCCTGAAAGAGCAGTAAATGGAAGCTCCCTGTGCTTCAGAATGAAAAAGCACCTGTTACTCCCAATATTCAATAATCATTTATCAAGAGTAAAAAAAATGTAAACTGTAATGAATGTGGACAAGAACAGTTTCTTTTCCACACTAAAAAAAGGACTATGAAATATAAAATAAAATGCGAAATTAAATAATCTTTTAAAAACGTCTGTATAGAAATAGATACATCTTAATTATTGTCAATTGTATTTGTCACAAAAAGTGGCATTTGCATTTATTTGTGTTACTTGTGTAGTCTATAAAATATGTAAAATGTTCATGCTATCAAATGTAAAATAAGAAAATGAAGTTACTTATCACACCTAGTATGAATTAATTTAACCCTCAGTATATTGTATGGATACAACACTGACGTTATACTGAAGCTTTTCTGTTCTATGTGTTAGCAGGAGAAATAACTGAGCTTTACTTATTAAGAGTGGAAAATGATCCATCGGTTGTCTTCACTTTTCCCTATTCTCCCCAGCGAGAAGCCGAAACTAACTGATAAGTGCCTGATGTACTGAAGAGGCCTCCAGACCTCTATGAGGTTATATGTTTGCTGGGATAAACTCCATGATACACATTCTACTCATAACAAATTCGCTTAGTCTCTTTTGGGAAAACAGGCAGTGACGGAGAATATGACATTTTCAGGGTGAAATAGATACACTACATAAATATCTTCCAATAATTACATTAAAAGTTACTTACACATATGCGTCGGACATTTACATAAATATTATTGCAATCGATGAAACCGACGCTTAAATTCGTAAAATCCACAAATATGGCACACATAAACATAACTAACCATTCTCATTTAAATTAACTTCACAGAGATTAAAAAAAAAAAAAAGTCTTACACAGAAGTTGTAGTTTCCGGAAACTCCAAGATGAGCTACTGAAAAGAAACCATCTGAAGATGCGCTTTAACTAAAGAAACTCGCCGGTTTTATAAAGGACATGTTTTATGTAACTGAGTTTTATCTGCTCGTTTTACTTATGTCACTATTGCTGAACACGGGCGGACACGAAAAAACACTAGGAGGAATGTCGATATGTTCACAACTACAGCCATCATCGTTGAGTTAGCCTGCAGCAGACTGCAGCTGCTAACAGCAGGACAGCCATGCGTTGTGCAAGAATACAAAGCTACAACGACAGTCTGTGTACCTTTAGCTTTGTAATGGGAAACAGACTACACAAGCAGACGTGTAGACCTGTGACAAACTGAACTATCCCGAATACCGTTCAGACCTGCTTTAGTCAACCAGTATTTAGTCAGTCACTAATTGTGCAAGTTCTCCCACTTAAAAAAATGAGAGAGGCCTGTAATTCACATCATAGGTAGACCTCAACTATGAGAGACAAAATGAGGGAAAAAATCTGAAAATCACATTGTCTGATTTTTAAAGAATTTATTTGCAAATAATGGTGGAAAATAAGTATTTGGTCACCTACAAACAAGCAAGATTTCTGGCTGTCACAGGCCTGTAACTTCTTCTTTAAGAGGCTTCTCTGTCCTCCACTCATTACCTGTATTAATGGCACCTGTTTGAACTCGTTAACAGTAGAAAAGACAACTGCCCACAACCTCAAACAGTCACACTCCAAACCCCACTATGGTGAAGACCAAAGAGCTGTCGAAGGACACCAGAAACAAAATTGTAGACCTGCACCAGGCTGGGAAGACTGAATCTGCAATAGGCAAGCAGCTTGGTGTGAAGAAATCTACTGTGGGAGCAATAATCAGAAAATGGGAGACCTACAAGACCACTGCTAATGTGTTTGGTACAAACACAACTCGTGAATGCTGAGTTGCATCCAAAGAACACCCTACCAACTGTGAAGCATGGGGGTGGCAACATCATGCTTTGGGGCTGTTTCTCTGCAAAGGGACTAGGACGACTGGTCCATGTACATGAAAGAATGAATGGGGCCATGTGTTGTGAGATTTTGAGTGCAAACCTCCTTCCATCAGCAAGGGCATTGAAGATGAAACGTGGCTGGGTCTTTCAGCATGATAATGATCCCAAGCACACTGCCAGGGCAACAAAGGAGTGGCTTCGTAAGAAGCATTTCAAGGCCTAGCCAGTCTCCAGATCTCAACCCCATAGAAAACCTTTGGAGGGAGTTGAAAGTCCGCGTTGCCCACCGACAGCCCCACAATATCACTGCTCTAGAGGAGATCTGCATGGAGGAATGGGCCAACATACCAGCAACGGTGTATGCCTACCTTGTGAAGACTTACAGAAAACGTTTGACCTCTGCCATTGCCAACAAAGGATATATAACAAAGTATTGAGATGAACTTTTGTTATTGATCAAATACTTATTTCCCACCATTATTTGCAAATAAATTCTTTAAAAATGAGACAATGTGATTTTCTGATTTAATTTTTTTCTCATTTTGTCTCTCATAGTTGAGGTGTACCTATGATGTGAATTACAGGCCTCTCTTATCTTTTTAAGTGTGAGAACTTGCACAATTGGTGACTGACGAAATCCTTTTTTCCCCCACTGTATAGTTAGCTAATAACCCTAAGACTGCAGCTGTAAAGTACAATAGACGGATCCAGCGTTAGATGTTCAACGTAGTTGAACGTTTTCGTATAGCTTTCAGTATTTGAGATACCTCACGAACAACCACATGAAGCAATTCGGAGCAGCTGGTGATACACAGTATACTTTCACCGAATAAAGGGGGGAGGGGAAGGGGAGGGGAAGAGGGAGGGGAGGGGAAGGGGAGGGGAAGAGGGAGGGGAGGGGAGGGGAGAGCGAGCGGGGTGTGTAGTGTGGAAGAGGCAGGCGTATTTTGCTGCATGCTTATAAATAGGCTAACTGGAAGCAGTGTTTTCGCTTACGGCCATACCACCCTGAGCACGCCCGATCTCGTCTGATCTCGGAAGCTAAGCAGGGTCGGGCCTGGTTAGTACTTGGATGGGAGACCGCCTGGGAATACCAGGTGCTGTAAGCTTTTCTCATCCTCAAGCACTCACATGCACATTCTTTCACTTGCTCTTCTTCCTTTTACTCCATCTTACTTTACGCTTTCACAAATATACAACACATTACACTTTTTTTTTACACATACCTCCTTGTATTACATTTCATACACTCTGTGGAGTCTTAGGAGTTGAAACTTTTCAGCGGAAAATTGCCGTTAAAGCCCACCTGCATGGCCTGCCATGGGATGGAAACCAATCACTTGTAGTTTGGCTTAATTATAGCCAAATTCTTACAAAACACTGAAAAATATCAAACCAGAACTCTGTGGAGGGAATGCTGTGGATAAAAGGAACCCAAGCCTGTCAGTAGGGGTCAGTGTACGTTAGAGGAAACTGACAACATGGGGGAAAGTCTGTTACAGCATGTCAACGCATAGCAAGACTACAACCAATCATAATGACAGCGCTTGGGTGGGCCGACCTCAATATTTGCTATTTAAAAAAAACACCTGCTAATTTAGATCACTTAATTAGGTCATATTAAAGCAACATATTACGAAAGGGAGTGAGCTGTGGGGAAATAACAGCACCGTTTCATCACAGTCGTTATGTTATTTCACTGTTACACACAACCTCAAGTCGTGGGCCTTCATTCATGGGTTCCCGTTCTCGTTTCGGGGGCGGGGAGGGGAGCAAATCAAAAGTCCTTCACCACTTGTGAATTATTTTCTAGGAAGTGGAATGGCTGATTTCCAGTTGCATTGAGGTTTTTAAAATTCTCCTCCCAGATCTGCGTACATCTACAACAGTTGTTCTTTTATCCCCCTGAAGCTTCACAGAGCTCTTTGAACTTGACATGGCGACACACACTTCCCTTAGTTAAATGGCTGGCCGGCCCACTCAGCCCGAGCCTGCTTCATCGGCATCCCTGCAACTCGCAACTCACCTGAGAGCGATGCTTCACCCGGCGTGCCAGCCTCTTGTTTTGTTTTCCCGGCTTCCATATTGGTAGGAAGTAGCCCCTGCATTTATCCCATAGTCATGTTGTAGCTTAGTATGTCAAATTTAAGGGTGTAAATAAAAGAAGCCAAGACTGTTGAGAAACATTTGGAATTTTAGAATTGACCCGTTTTACAACCGCATTTGACTGATGTGGGTTTTTTTTTTGTTTGTTTTTTTGTTTTTGCAGTTGAAGGAGAACACAAGCTTAATTATTAAACTGCGGCAAAGTAAATACAGCACCATATTCCGGGGCCTCTTTGAAATGAATTTTTCTTTCACCATTCATAAATATTTCAACAGGGTTCACTCCTAAAAATAAAAGAGTTTATTGAAAAGATGGCGAGGAACGTCGAGATTAAAAGCCTGATAATACTTTTCATAATGAAATGGAGCAGCTTTTCTTGTGACCAGGAAAACAAATCTTGTCCACATCAGCTCCAAATGAGATGTACAATTTCTCTATTTAGCATTTTTTATTTCCTTCCGGAAATGACGTTGGGTAAGGCCTTTTATTTTGACAAGACCGAGTCTGCCTGATAAGTGCCTGATGTACTGAAGAGGCCTCCAGACCTCTATGAGGTTATATGTTTGCTGGGATAAACTCCATGATACACATTCTACTCATAACAAATTCGCTTAGTCTCTTTTGGGAAAACAGGCAGTGACGGAGAGTATGACATTTTCAGGGTGAAATAGATACACTACATAAATATCTTCCAATAATTACATTAAAAGTTACTTACACATATGCGTCGGACATTTACATAAATATTATTGCAATCGATGAAACCGACGCTTAAATTCGTAAAATCCACAAATATGGCACACATAAACATAACTAACCATTCTCATTTAAATTAACTTCACAGAGATTAAAAAAAAAAAAAAGTCTTACACAGAAGTTGTAGTTTCCGGAAACTCCAAGATGAGCTACTGAAAAGAAACCATCTGAAGATGCGCTTTAACTAAAGAAACTCGCCGGTTTTATAAAGGACATGTTTTATGTAACTGAGTTTTATCTGCTCGTTTTACTTATGTCACTATTGCTGAACACGGGCGGACACGAAAAACACAGAGGAATGTCGATATGTTCACAACTACAGCCATCATCGTTGAGTTAGCCTGCAGCAGACTGCAGCTGCTAACAGCAGGACAGCCATGCGTTGTGCAAGAATACAAAGCTACAACGACAGTCTGTGTACCTTTAGCTTTGTAATGGGAAACAGACTACACAAGCAGACGTGTAGACCTGTGACAAACTGAACTATCCCGAATACCGTTCAGACCTGCTTTAGTCAACCAGTATTTAGTCAGTCACTAATTGTGCAAGTTCTCCCACTTAAAAAAATGAGAGAGGCCTGTAATTCACATCATAGGTAGACCTCAACTATGAGAGACAAAATGAGGGAAAAAATCTGAAAATCACATTGTCTGATTTTTAAAGAATTTATTTGCAAATAATGGTGGAAAATAAGTATTTGGTCACCTACAAACAAGCAAGATTTCTGGCTGTCACAGGCCTGTAACTTCTTCTTTAAGAGGCTTCTCTGTCCTCCACTCATTACCTGTATTAATGGCACCTGTTTGAACTCGTTAACAGTAGAAAAGACAACTGCCCACAACCTCAAACAGTCACACTCCAAACCCCACTATGGTGAAGACCAAAGAGCTGTCGAAGGACACCAGAAACAAAATTGTAGACCTGCACCAGGCTGGGAAGACTGAATCTGCAATAGGCAAGCAGCTTGGTGTGAAGAAATCTACTGTGGGAGCAATAATCAGAAAATGGGAGACCTACAAGACCACTGCTAATGTGTTTGGTACAAACACAACTCGTGAATGCTGAGTTGCATCCAAAGAACACCCTACCAACTGTGAAGCATGGGGGTGGCAACATCATGCTTTGGGGCTGTTTCTCTGCAAAGGGACTAGGACGACTGGTCCATGTACATGAAAGAATGAATGGGGCCATGTGTTGTGAGATTTTGAGTGCAAACCTCCTTCCATCAGCAAGGGCATTGAAGATGAAACGTGGCTGGGTCTTTCAGCATGATAATGATCCCAAGCACACTGCCAGGGCAACAAAGGAGTGGCTTCGTAAGAAGCATTTCAAGGCCTAGCCAGTCTCCAGATCTCAACCCCATAGAAAACCTTTGGAGGGAGTTGAAAGTCCGCGTTGCCCACCGACAGCCCCACAATATCACTGCTCTAGAGGAGATCTGCATGGAGGAATGGGCCAACATACCAGCAACGGTGTATGCCTACCTTGTGAAGACTTACAGAAAACGTTTGACCTCTGCCATTGCCAACAAAGGATATATAACAAAGTATTGAGATGAACTTTTGTTATTGATCAAATACTTATTTCCCACCATTATTTGCAAATAAATTCTTTAAAAATGAGACAATGTGATTTTCTAATTAAATTTTTTTCTCATTTTGTCTCTCATAGTTGAGGTGTACCTATGATGTGAATTACAGGCCTCTCTTATCTTTTTAAGTGTGAGAAGTTGCACAATTGGTGACTGACTAAATCCTTTTTTCCCCCCACTGTATAGTTAGCTAATAACCCTAAGACTGCAGCTGTAAAGTACAATAGACGGATCCAGCGTTAGATGTTCAACGTAGTTGAACGTTTTCGTATAGCTTTCAGTATTTGAGATACCTCACGAACAACCACATGAAGCAATTCGGAGCCGCTGGTGATACACAGTCTACTTTCACCGAATAAAGGGGGGATGGGGAGGGGGGGGGGAGGGCGAGCGGGGTGTGTAGTGTGGAAGAGGCAGGCGTATTTTGCTGCATGCTTATAAATAGGCTAAGTGGAAGCAGTGCTTTCGCTTACGGCCATACCACCCTGAGCACGCCCGATCTCGTCTGATCTCGGAAGCTAAGCAGGGTCGGGCCTGGTTAGTACTTGGATGGGAGACCGCCTGGGAATACCAGGTGCTGTAAGCTTTTCTCATCCTCAAGCACTCACATGCACATTCTTTCACTTGCTCTTCTTCCTTTTACTCCATCTTACTTTACGCTTTCACAAATATACAACACATTACACTTTTTTTTTTTACACATACCTCCTTGTATTACATTTCATACACTCTGTGGAGTCTTAGGAGTTGAAACTTTTCAGCGGAAAATTGCCGTTAAAGCCCACCTGCATGGCCTGCCATGGGATGGAAACCAATCACTTGTAGTTTGGCTTAATTATAGCCAAATTCTTACAAAACACTGAAAAATATCAAACCAGAACTCTGTGGAGGGAATGCTGTGGATAAAAGGAACCCAAGCCTGTCAGTAGGGGACAGTGTACGTTAGAGGAAACTGACAACATGGGGGAAAGTCTGTTACAGGTTGTCAACGCATAGCAAGACTACAACCAATCATAATGACAGCGCTTGGGTGGGCCGACCCCAATATTTGCTATTTAAAAAAAACACCTGCTAATTTAGATCACTTAATTAGGTCATATTAAAGCAACACATCACGAAAGGGAGTGAGCTGTGGGGAAATAACAGCACCGTTTCATCACAGTCGTTATGTTATTTCACCGTTACACACAACCTCAGGTCTTGGGCCTTCATTCATGGGTTCCCGTTTTCGTTTCGGGGGCGGGGAGGGGAGCAAATCAAAAGTCCTTCACCACTTGTGAATTGTTTTCTAGGAAGTGGAATGGCTGATTTCCAGTTGCATTGAGGTTTTTAAAGTTCTCCTCCCAGACCTGCGTGCATCTACAACAGTTGTTCTTTTATCCCCCTGAAGCTTCACAGAGCTCTTTGAACTTGACATGGCGACACACACTTCCCTTAGTTAAATGGCTGGCCGGCCCACTCAGCCCGAGCCTGCTTCATCGGCATCCCTGCAACTCGCAACTCACCTGAGAGCGATGCTTCACCCGGCGTGCCAGCCTCTTGTTTTGTTTTCCCGGCTTCCATATTGGTAGGAAGTAGCCCCTGCATTTATACCATAGTCATGTTGTAGCTTAGTATGTCAAATTTAAGGGTGTAAATAAAAGAAGCCAAGACTGTTGAGAAACATTTGGAATTTTAGAATTGACCCGTTTTACAACCGCATTTGACTGATGTGGGGTTTTTTTTTTTTTTGCAGTTGAAGGAGAACACAAGCTTAATTATTAAACTGCGGCAAAGTAAATACAGCACCATATTCCGGGGCCTCTTTGAAATGAATTTTTCTTTCACTATTCATAAATATTTCAACAGGGTTCACTCCTAAAAATAAAAGAGTTTATTGAAAAGATGACGAGGAAAGTCGAGATTAAAAGCCTGATAATACTTTTCATAATGAAATGGAGCAGCTTTTCTTGTGACCAGGAACACAAATCTTGTCCACATCAGCTCCAAATGAGATGTACAATTTCTCAATTTAGCATTTTTTATTTCCTTCCGGAAATGACGTTGGGTAAGGCCTTTTATGTTGACAAGACCGAGTCTGCCGGCCGGTGTGAGCCTTTGCTGCTGTGTCGGTTTACTCCTGAAAGAGCAGTAAATGGAAGCTCCCTGTGCTTCAGAATGAAAAAGCACCTGTTACTCCCAATATTCAATAATCATTTATCAAGAGTAAAAAAAATGTAAACTGTAATGAATGTGGACAAGAACAGCTTCTTTTCCACACTAAAAAAAGGACTATGAAATATCAAATAAAATGCGAAATTAAATAATCTTTTAAAAACGTCTGTATAGAAATAGATACATCTTAATTATTGTCAATTGTATTTGTCACAAAAAGTGGCATTTGCATTTATTTGTGTTACTTGTGTAGTCTATAAAATATGTAAAATGTTCATGCTATCAAATGTAAAATAAGAAAATGAAGTTACTTATCACACCTAGTATGAATTAATTTAACCCTCAGTATATTGTATGGATACAACACTGACGTTATACTGAAGCTTTTCTGTTCTATGTGTTAGCAGGAGAAATAACTGAGCTTTACTTATTAAGAGTGGAAAATGATCCATCGGTTGTCTTCACTTTTCCCTATTCTCCCCAGCGAGAAGCCGAAACTAACTGATAAGTGCCTGATGTACTGAAGAGGCCTCCAGACCTCTATGAGGTTATATGTTTGCTGGGATAAACTCCATGATACACATTCTACTCATAACAAATTCGCTTAGTCTCTTTTGGGAAAACAGGCAGTGACGGAGAGTATGACATTTTCAGGGTGAAATAGATACACTACATAAATATCTTCCAATAATTACATTAAAAGTTACTTACACATATGCGTCGGACATTTACATAAATATTATTGCAATCGATGAAACCGACGCTTAAATTCGTAAAATCCACAAATATGGCACACATAAACATAACTAACCATTCTCATTTAAATTAACTTCACAGAGATTAAAAAAAAAAAAAAGTCTTACACAGAAGTTGTAGTTTCCGGAAACTCCAAGATGAGCTACTGAAAAGAAACCATCTGAAGATGCGCTTTAACTAAAGAAACTCGCCGGTTTTATAAAGGACATGTTTTATGTAACTGAGTTTTATCTGCTCGTTTTACTTATGTCACTATTGCTGAACACGGGCGGACACGAAAAAACACTAGGAGGAATGTCGATATGTTCACAACTACAGCCATCATCGTTGAGTTAGCCTGCAGCAGACTGCAGCTGCTAACAGCAGGACAGCCATGCGTTGTGCAAGAATACAAAGCTACAACGACAGTCTGTGTACCTTTAGCTTTGTAATGGGAAACAGACTACACAAGCAGACGTGTAGACCTGTGACAAACTGAACTATCCCGAATACCGTTCAGACCTGCTTTAGTCAACCAGTATTTAGTCAGTCACTAATTGTGCAAGTTCTCCCACTTAAAAAAATGAGAGAGGCCTGTAATTCACATCATAGGTAGACCTCAACTATGAGAGACAAAATGAGGGAAAAAATCTGAAAATCACATTGTCTGATTTTTAAAGAATTTATTTGCAAATAATGGTGGAAAATAAGTATTTGGTCACCTACAAACAAGCAAGATTTCTGGCTGTCACAGGCCTGTAACTTCTTCTTTAAGAGGCTTCTCTGTCCTCCACTCATTACCTGTATTAATGGCACCTGTTTGAACTCGTTAACAGTAGAAAAGACAACTGCCCACAACCTCAAACAGTCACACTCCAAACCCCACTATGGTGAAGACCAAAGAGCTGTCGAAGGACACCAGAAACAAAATTGTAGACCTGCACCAGGCTGGGAAGACTGAATCTGCAATAGGCAAGCAGCTTGGTGTGAAGAAATCTACTGTGGGAGCAATAATCAGAAAATGGGAGACCTACAAGACCACTGCTAATGTGTTTGGTACAAACACAACTCGTGAATGCTGAGTTGCATCCAAAGAACACCCTACCAACTGTGAAGCATGGGGGTGGCAACATCATGCTTTGGGGCTGTTTCTCTGCAAAGGGACTAGGACGACTGGTCCATGTACATGAAAGAATGAATGGGGCCATGTGTTGTGAGATTTTGAGTGCAAACCTCCTTCCATCAGCAAGGGCATTGAAGATGAAACGTGGCTGGGTCTTTCAGCATGATAATGATCCCAAGCACACTGCCAGGGCAACAAAGGAGTGGCTTCGTAAGAAGCATTTCAAGGCCTAGCCAGTCTCCAGATCTCAACCCCATAGAAAACCTTTGGAGGGAGTTGAAAGTCCGCGTTGCCCACCGACAGCCCCACAATATCACTGCTCTAGAGGAGATCTGCATGGAGGAATGGGCCAACATACCAGCAACGGTGTATGCCTACCTTGTGAAGACTTACAGAAAACGTTTGACCTCTGCCATTGCCAACAAAGGATATATAACAAAGTATTGAGATGAACTTTTGTTATTGATCAAATACTTATTTCCCACCATTATTTGCAAATAAATTCTTTAAAAATGAGACAATGTGATTTTCTGATTTAATTTTTTTCTCATTTTGTCTCTCATAGTTGAGGTGTACCTATGATGTGAATTACAGGCCTCTCTTATCTTTTTAAGTGTGAGAACTTGCACAATTGGTGACTGACGAAATCCTTTTTTCCCCCACTGTATAGCTAGCTAATAACCCTAAGACTGCAGCTGTAAAGTACAATAGACGGATCCAGCGTTAGATGTTAAACGTAGTTGAACGTTTTCGTATAGCTTTCAGTATTTGAGATACCTCACGAACAACCACATGAAGCAATTCGGAGCAGCTGGTGATACACAGTATACTTTCACCGAATAAAGGGGGGAGGGGAAGGGGAGGGGAGAGCGAGCGGGGTGTGTAGTGTGGAAGAGGCAGGCGTATTTTGCTGCATGCTTATAAATAGGCTAACTGGAAGCAGTGTTTTCGCTTACGGCCATACCACCCTGAGCACGCCCGATCTCGTCTGATCTCGGAAGCTAAGCAGGGTCGGGCCTGGTTAGTACTTGGATGGGAGACCGCCTGGGAATACCAGGTGCTGTAAGCTTTTCTCATCCTCAAGCACTCACATGCACATTCTTTCACTTGCTCTTCTTCCTTTTACTCCATCTTACTTTACGCTTTCACAAATATACAACACATTACACTTTTTTTTTTTACACATACCTCCTTGTATTACATTTCATACACTCTGTGGAGTCTTAGGAGTTGAAACTTTTCAGCGGAAAATTGCCGTTAAAGCCCACCTGCATGGCCTGCCATGGGATGGAAACCAATCACTTGTAGTTTGGCTTAATTATAGCCAAATTCTTACAAAACACTGAAAAATATCAAACCAGAACTCTGTGGAGGGAATGCTGTGGATAAAAGGAACCCAAGCCTGTCAGTAGGGGTCAGTGTACGTTAGAGGAAACTGACAACATGGGGGAAAGTCTGTTACAGCATGTCAACGCATAGCAAGACTACAACCAATCATAATGACAGCGCTTGGGTGGGCCGACCTCAATATTTGCTATTTAAAAAAAACACCTGCTAATTTAGATCACTTAATTAGGTCATATTAAAGCAACATATTACGAAAGGGAGTGAGCTGTGGGGAAATAACAGCACCGTTTCATCACAGTCGTTATGTTATTTCACTGTTACACACAACCTCAAGTCGTGGGCCTTCATTCATGGGTTCCCGTTCTCGTTTCGGGGGCGGGGAGGGGAGCAAATCAAAAGTCCTTCACCACTTGTGAATTATTTTCTAGGAAGTGGAATGGCTGATTTCCAGTTGCATTGAGGTTTTTAAAATTCTCCTCCCAGATCTGCGTACATCTACAACAGTTGTTCTTTTATCCCCCTGAAGCTTCACAGAGCTCTTTGAACTTGACATGGCGACACACACTTCCCTTAGTTAAATGGCTGGCCGGCCCACTCAGCCCGAGCCTGCTTCATCGGCATCCCTGCAACTCGCAACTCACCTGAGAGCGATGCTTCACCCGGCGTGCCAGCCTCTTGTTTTGTTTTCCCGGCTTCCATATTGGTAGGAAGTAGCCCCTGCATTTATCCCATAGTCATGTTGTAGCTTAGTATGTCAAATTTAAGGGTGTAAATAAAAGAAGCCAAGACTGTTGAGAAACATTTGGAATTTTAGAATTGACCCGTTTTACAACCGCATTTGACTGATGTGGGTTTTTTTTTTGTTTGTTTTTTTGTTTTTGCAGTTGAAGGAGAACACAAGCTTAATTATTAAACTGCGGCAAAGTAAATACAGCACCATATTCCGGGGCCTCTTTGAAATGAATTTTTCTTTCACCATTCATAAATATTTCAACAGGGTTCACTCCTAAAAATAAAAGAGTTTATTGAAAAGATGGCGAGGAACGTCGAGATTAAAAGCCTGATAATACTTTTCATAATGAAATGGAGCAGCTTTTCTTGTGACCAGGAACACAAATCTTGTCCACATCAGCTCCAAATGAGATGTACAATTTCTCTATTTAGCATTTTTTATTTCCTTCCGGAAATGACGTTGGGTAAGGCCTTTTATTTTGACAAGACCGAGTCTGCCTGATAAGTGCCTGATGTACTGAAGAGGCCTCCAGACCTCTATGAGGTTATATGTTTGCTGGGATAAACTCCATGATACACATTCTACTCATAACAAATTCGCTTAGTCTCTTTTGGGAAAACAGGCAGTGACGGAGAGTATGACATTTTCAGGGTGAAATAGATACACTACATAAATATCTTCCAATAATTACATTAAAAGTTACTTACACATATGCGTCGGACATTTACATAAATATTATTGCAATCGATGAAACCGACGCTTAAATTCGTAAAATCCACAAATATGGCACACATAAACATAACTAACCATTCTCATTTAAATTAACTTCACAGAGATTAAAAAAAAAAAAAAAAAGTCTTACACAGAAGTTGTAGTTTCCGGAAACTACAAGATGAGCTACTGAAAAGAAACCATCTGAAGATGCGCTTTAACTAAAGAAACTCGCCGGTTTTATAAAGGACATGTTTTATGTAACTGAGTTTTATCTGCTCGTTTTACTTATGTCACTATTGCTGAACACGGGCGGACACGAAAAAACACAGAGGAATGTCGATATGTTCACAACTACAGCCATCATCGTTGAGTTAGCCTGCAGCAGACTGCAGCTGCTAACAGCAGGACAGCCATGCGTTGTGCAAGAATACAAAGCTACAACGACAGTCTGTGTACCTTTAGCTTTGTAATGGGAAACAGACTACACAAGCAGACGTGTAGACCTGTGACAAACTGAACTATCCCGAATACCGTTCAGACCTGCTTTAGTCAACCATATATACACGATGTAGTTCTCCAAAGCCCTACTTCAGAGCTTCAGTTCATACATACAGGTAGCTAATAACCCTAAGACTGCAGCTGTAAAGTACAGTAGACGGATCCAGCGTTAGATGTTACACGTTGTTTAACGTTTTCGTATAGCTTTCAGTATTTGATATACCTCACGAACAACCACAAGAAGCAATTCGGAGCCGCTGATGATACACAGTCTATCTTTCACCGATTAAAAGGGGGTGCACCGTTCCCGGAGGTACTGCAATACCGGGTCGATGCGTGGAGTGGACGGAGCAAGCCCCTATTCCATCTCCCTGTTCCAAAAATCAATTTAATATATGGTCCCCGGGTAGGGGACGTATCAGATATTAAACTGATAAGAACAGATACTACACTTGATCTTAGCCAAAAGGCCGAGAAGCGATACCGGACCGCTAAGAGAAACAGGGAAGTCATTCTAGACAGTAAGTTTCACTGTTATGGTGAAATGTTTAAATCCACTTCAACTAAATTCCCGGCAATAATAAAAAAGTAAGTCGGGGAATCAAGGGTTAAATATCACTCACAACTCTGAGAAAACAGTGGTATTAACAGATAACGGACATAAAAACAGAATATGTAAATATTTCTGCACAACGGCCAATCAAATACGAGGATATCATTTTTGCCTCCGACTTCTTTTAAAAGCAATTCAGAAACAAAACTACAACATTACATCAACTGTACTGATCACGAACAGCTAACGTGCTGGAGTGGAGGTGAACAGTTGGATTTCTTACTGAAAAACAAAGACATATGTTTGATACGCTTGATAACCTTGTGGTTGAATGTGGTACTACAACCTAAACACGAGGAGTGAAACCTAAAACAACTGCTGACTGACTATGATCTCTTCAACTTAAGTTTACCATGTACCTGTAAACCAACACAACACATGTATGAATCTCTCACGTTCAGCAAACCGACATCCAGACCACTTGTCAAAAGAAAATGCCAATTCTATCCAGTTCCCCTCATTCCAAGTCCGACTGCTTCATTAACCTTCATTCCTAGACCTATATTAGGTTTCTCACACTGTAATTAAGTAAAATTAGCAAACTGTTTCATGGTGTAAGAAAATAACTGGAAAATGCCCATGTTTTACGCCTGCCCATTCACCAACACACGACTGTGAAATGTCCCGGCCTTCGGAATTAATAGGATTAATTGACAAGGCCAAAGAATAGGCCTTAAAATTAGCACTCCACTCATTACAGGACATTCACGAATTTCTAATTAGCCAACAAACACAACATGTTTGGTAAATAAGGAGAGAGTACAAACCTATTTCACGTTTATTAACAGCAGGTTTGGGAAGAGATCTTTCGAGCGCTTTCTGTCAGCCATGTTTAAAGTTCAAGACTGAACTCTTAGAAGACATTTTACATTTTACCTAATTTATTATTATTATTATTATTATTATTATTATTATTATTATTATTATTTAGACACCACACTAAGGTGTTAAGTGTTACACTTACGTTTTCCAAAAATAAAGCAAAGACAGAAGCTACCTGTTTACTGCAGGTTTGACATTAACAAGTCCCGTTTTCAGGCGTTGTTGTTTTTTTAGTATGTTGTACTGCCATCTCCTGGATGTGAACTGAACTAGATGATTAATTTGCCATTTGTGATTTATTCATTTAAAATGATTTTATTATAAAATACATTGCAGTCTAATATAGGAAAGCTTGTAACCAATAACATGGTTTATGATAAAAAAAAATGTAATAAAAAATCTATCGTTTTTGTCTGACTTTAAATTACTTTGCATGTAGACTATTCCAGATATAGACTAACTAGTTTCAGTAACGTACTGAAATGTGTTTATTAGAACATCTCCAACCTTACTCTTGTCTCACAGGGAAGAAGAATGTTGCCCAGTGTAGATGGCAACATTAACTAGAACTTGACTCGGCAAACCTGAGGGTCAATACTGAGGGTCAATATCGGCACAGTGACTGTAGACATTTATCCTTCGAATTGGTTGAGAGTTTACACTCACTGTAGACGGCGACTGTAGATCACCCATCACATTGAAGAGTTTGAGTGTGTAGACTGTTAGCATTTCACTGCAAGTTATACTGTGTATGACTATGTACGTGACAAATAAAATTTGATTTGATTTGATTTGATTTGATTAGTCATAGGGCAGAGATGCAGAGATCCTGCCCCCTCAATTATTGTTGCTTTGTATTTGAACTCAAAAGATTCCTTCTTTGTAAGTATATAATTGAATATATCCACAAATGAAATCATAGTTATTCAAGGATGTCATTTAATTATTGATTCTAAATGGGTGAGAATCTACTTTACTAATTATTAATTTACTAACAGGTTCTACTGTAACTGCAGTTGGTGGCATGCCTTCGTCCTGATTTTTTTACATGCAGCTGTAAACCTAGTAGGAGATGTAAAAAAGTAATTTATAGTGGTCTGATAAGAAATCTTTAATTGTGGAGAAACTTACAGATTCAGTTTAATTTACAGTGGTGGGGATATGAACCACAATATATACAACACAACTGGACATTTTATTTGTTGTCTAAATGAATTAGTTATGACTTTTATATGTAATACTCATACAGGTAAAATACACCCTTTATGTACCTGTTAGGTCTAAACCTTATAAGAAAACATAAAACGATGCTTTGCGGCAACTTTAAGTGTGAAGAAGGTTTTAGAGGTATCATTAAACTTGTCTGGTTCCTGTTACCACTGATTTCCTTCCATGCACATTTACTTATTTGCACGTTTCTGTAGGAAGACTTTCTGTTACTATAAATCATGCTTATAAAAGTGGTGTCATTGAATGTCCAATGACTTGGTCTAAGATATGACAAGGGGGTAAAGAGCATCTCTATTAGTGGGTTTAGTACACAATGTAAATACTGTCAAAATCAAAGACTGCAAAGACTGTAACACTGTAGCTGTAGTGGTGTAGAATTGGTCTTGGTGAGCTGAACATGTAAATTGTGCCACTAAACATTCAACTTAGCTACTTTAAGGTGCACCAATTGATGCAACATGCATTTAATTAAGAGCACATGCAGCTTGTATACAGATATGCTTTGGATAATATAAGTGTTGGCTAGATAAGAAACTTTAGGGTTGTGAGTTTGTGATCCATAACTAATCATTGAACATCACTCCTTCACTTTACTAATGCTGCAGAATTGTAGTCAAATCATCTCAGCAATGTTCCAACAACTAATGCAAAGCCCTTATCAGTGTCCATGATTTCAGAAGGTATGAGGAGGAGTAAACATACTTTTGGACATACAGCTAGTGTACATTTCATGAAAGTGATCTCTCTTATTCCCAGGGTAATAGTCAGTGGTGTTGAATGTGCTGTGATGGGGTTGTAGTAGCTCTCTTTATAGGTTCAGTGTCCTTGGCGGCGCTCTTTCTCTCCAACGTGGTCCATTTCACTAACGTTGCTGCTGCTGCTGCTCCTGTCCTCCTCCTCCTCCTCCTCCTCTGTTCAGTCCAACACAGTCGCAGCCATGGCCCTCCTGAAATCCAGCAAGATAATTTCAGCGGTCGGAGCTTATACTCCAGCTCTGGGAGTGTTGCCTCTCCGTGCGAGGTAAATTTGGGCTTTTTTAAAGTTGCTCCTGTTCAATCTCAGGTCGATAGCTCGTTGGCTAATTTCTGGTGTATGTAGCTAGCTAGCTACCTAGCATACCTCGCTAACGCTAGCATGGCGCATCCCTTAGTTTTAAGCTATGTTAGCTAAGTACTATCACACTTTTAGGCTTGTATGGTAAGAAGAACATTTCATGCTGTAATTTATATCTGTATTTAATGTAAGCAAGACCCCTGTCAGGTAGCGCTAGGTAGACCGCTAGCTACGTGCTATCTGTCAACTTGACATTTGAGCTCTTTCAGTATCACCTTGTCAAATAACTTAGCTAGCTAACATGTTTTTTCGGGTTAGCAGGCTGCTCGTTGTATAATACAGCCCGGCTAACCAATCCATCTTAGCTAACCTTAGGTACAATGGATAAATGAGAAGGTTAGCTGAAGCTAGCTGGTTAGCATGTTCAGCCGCAGGCCTCAGTCAACGGCTAGCTAGCGTTAGCTAGTGTGGCTATTCCAAGGTTGTTGCGTTTCTCAGGAGGTCTTGGTTTCCTGATGCAGGGTCAAACCGTCCAGAGCTTCTTTAGCTTCTTACAGGCACTCCAGCCAAGTCTACAGTTGTACGTGACATTAGATGCATAAGCTACAACTGGCTAGAATGGCATACTTTAACTTTATATATACACATTCACATTCATTCATTTTTTTATGGGCTACTCGGTGGTGCAAGTGAGAATAGAGGCCAGGGTCAGTCATGAGTTAACAAATATTTCCTCAGTCCTTTGGCCATTAAACCTGATACTGTATAAACGCTGGGTTCCAAAGTGCGGAGAGAGAGAGAGATCATCAGATCTGAGCACCCAACCTAATACGTGGATAATGTCTGTGATTTCCTCATCTAACCCTAGTAAGCAGTATTGCAACTTAAGCTTCAGATAAGGATAGATAGATAGATAATATATATAAAATATATATCAATCAAACACAGGTAGATACTGCATGTCTTACTGCAGGTATGCCCTGCAGAGCTTCAGAAAAAGTGGATACATCAATATCATGTTGCCTTCAGAAAGAAAGCATATTGCAAGAAAAAGCACACACAGCCATGTTACTTACTGTTTCTGTAACTGACAAACAGTAATAGAACTAATAATATAGTAATAGAGGGTCCGCAGCAAAATGGTTACGTATGCTAAGCCTAATGTGTGATTTGTAGACTACTTTAGAGTTGTAAATTCTTGCTCTTACATTTGGAGCAGAAGTCCTGTTTTATGTCTGTAGAGGGCTTGGCCCAGGGAGTGTCTTTAAAAGGCTTGTGATTGGCTCATGTTAGGAGGGTGGGAGCCGGATACCAAACTTCATTGGCTCAACCTAAAGTGAGTGGGGAGCAGATGACACTAGTCTCTGTTAAGGCTAGTCTTTTGTTGGAACTGCAACACTAATAACCAATGAATTGTTTGAGTAAATGTGCTTTGAACATTTGAGTAAAACATTAAAACCAAATCATGATGGAGTCTTTATTAATCCCTGAAAGAAGATTTGAAGTGTGCACTATGTAGATGATTGGTTTAACTTATTTTTACTTTCTAATGTTAGGGTTTTTTTGGGGGGGCTTTTGCCAAAAGACTGTAAATTTGAACACTACTGAGGTTCAGGTGACAAGCTAGCTTGAGCCTATTCTTGGGGTTCACCCCAGATGAATGCTGCACCAGCATACACGAGATGCAGGCTATATTTAAGTGCATTGAACTTCAGAAGTTGACAACACTCCAAATTCCACTGCGATCATTCAGTGAACGTGGCACTTGAGAGTATTCCAGTTCAGTTATGCAACCAGTGTTTGACCTTTTTTTTGTCTTCTCTTTAAAGTAGACCACTATAGTTAGACCTAGAGTATTATAGCATGTATAGTATAAAGTAGATTAGGTACAGTTTTAATGCATTTTTTTCTTATGTTTGTCATTAGGTTAATCAATGCAAAAATGCTTTGTAGTGAAATACTCTGCTTGTATTTTACAGCTCATGGTGGACAGAGGTACAGATGGGCCCACCTGACCCTATCTTGGGGGTTACCGAGGCTTTTAGGCGTGACACCAACCCCAAGAAGATGAATCTTGGAGTGGGAGCTTATCGTGATGACCAAGGCAAACCCTATGTCCTTTCCTGCGTCCGCAAGGTACAATTTCCATTGAGACATAAATGCTTTTTAATTGTCTTTAGAGTTGAACATTGATTTATATCAGGGCAATATTTGTAACAATACCTTTGGCACTGTTATTTAAGCTCAAATAAAAATAACTTTTGTGATGGTGTTTTCAGGCTGAGGCCCAGATTGCTGCTAAGAGCTTGGACAAAGAGTATCTTCCAATTGGTGGCCTGGGAGAGTTCACAAAGGCCTGTGCTCAACTGGCTCTTGGGCATGAAAATGAAGTTCTTAAGAGTGGCAGGGTAAGGAGAAGATCCTGACAGCTATATTAGATTATATTGAATGACTAAAAGTGTCTGGAAGAAGAGCTATTTGGGCTCACAGTGAATTAATTGTCCCTTTCTGTACACAGAGCATCACTGTCCAGACCATTTCAGGAACCGGTTCTCTGCGTGTTGGAGCCAATTTCCTGGTTGGTAATTTGTCATGCAGCAATTCATATATGGATTAAAGGAATAAGTATGGATATTGTGATTATTTTTTACTACTTCTCGCTTTTCTATCCCCACAGTCAAGATTCCACACTGCAGTTCGAGATGTGTACCTGCCTAAACCTTCTTGGGGCAACCATACACCCATCTTCAGGGATGCAGGCATGCAGCTGAAGGCATACACCTACTACGATCCAAAAACCTGTGGCTTCGACTTCAAGGGAGCACTTGATGACATCTCAGTAAGTTTTAGATGTTTGTTTTGGTAAATAAACAAATGTCAGAATATGCTAAAAAAAATCAAAAGCTGTTTTAGGGCAGTACAGTAAGGACATTATACACCATACATTTCTCAACAAAATTTCTCAGCTTTTTCCTCACAAAAGTAGACATTACTGTTTATTATAGATATTGAAAAAAATATTGACTCTGGCTACTATAGATGCTAGACATTATGTAGCACCCTAGCCCCTAAACTTTGGGATTCCCTGTGTGTATACCTTTGGAGCTGGTTCTGGTTTTAAGTATTTTCTGATTTGTTTTGTTCTACAAAAAAAAGCAGTGTTTACCATTGTTTGCACACATTTAATGTTAAATTACAAGCAGTAATTATGCAGATAGTCTTTTATGGAGAATATATAACACTTGTATATATTAAAACATAGAATGAATGACATTTTCCCACCAGATTATTAGTGCATTGACAAGTCGAATTGCATTAAAACCAAATGTGTTGTTGATAATTTATTCATCATATTTTTGTGTGTGGGCCAAAGAACATGTGCCTTGCTATGCAATACATAGTGTTCTCATTAAAAACAAGTGTTTGTTAGAGACTTCAATGAGTCATAATTATTAGGGTAGTCATAGTTAGTGTTTTTTATTTTTTTAAATCTATAAAAAAAAAAGAAGAAAAAAAAGGGGGGCCCTCCAGATCTACCAAACAACAGATGATCAAACTTAAACCTGGCTATCTCTCTTAGAAAATTCCTGAGAAGAGTGTGATTGTACTCCATGCGTGCGCTCACAACCCAACGGGAGTGGACCCAAGGCCAGAACAGTGGAAAGAGATGGCTAGTCTGATCAAGGTATTGTTTTTGCACTGTATCTGTATACTTAATATAATAAACAGAATTCCATTGGCCAAATGGATTTAATTGAATTGAGAAACAGTTGCAGTAGCTGTTTATCTTGTGTGCTTTTATTTCTCTCCCACAGAAAAGGAATTTGTTGGTGTTTTTCGACATGGCTTACCAGGGCTTTGCCAGTGGAGATATTGACCGGGACGCTTGGGCTGTGCGCCACTTCATCGAGCAAGGCCATAACATTGTTCTTTCACAGTCCTTTGCTAAGAACATGGGTCTGTATGGTGAGTGCTACATATATGGACACAGATTTGTAATTTAATGTAATGTAAATGATTGTGGAAAGAATGATTGGTCTGTTATGGTTTTCATACTAAGAAAGCAGACTTTGAAACTGCTTTATTTGTCATGTCCTGGGGGTGACTTGTGTGGTGGACAGGTGAGCGTGTTGGAGGCTTTACAATTGTGTGTAAGGATGCTGAGGAGGCCAAGCGTGTGGAGTCACAGCTAAAGATTCTCATCCGGCCAATCTACTCCAACCCTCCCATGAATGGAGCCCGCATTGCCTCAACCATCCTCAACTCGCCTGATCTCTACAAGGAATGGTTAGTCTGAAAAGCTTTACTTAAGCTCTTACATTTGTAGTAATGATTCTTTTCAGTCATATAAGGCCAGGCTTCTATCCTTTTAAAAGGGGGGAGAGAACTGTAAATCTAAAACCCACCCTAATATTTCAGTCTGATTCAAATCGATCACTGGAATCGTCGGAGACGACTGGAAATCGTATCAAAACAGTACAAATAGTTTGTAGCGTTTGGCTCAAATACTGCAGATTGTGCAGTTGTTCCTGCTATTATGCTTGTGCATATCTTTCATAGCAAGGATGGCTTCCTGCTTACATTAGTTATGGGAGAGGGTTAACTCCAAAGTCAGGGTTAAATCTTGGCCAATGACTGAGAGAGTCAAAACATATTAATTGTTTTTAAGAAGCTGGCCATAACGGTAACCTTTTGTTTTGTTTTGTTTTTATAGGCTGGTGGAGGTGAAAAGCATGGCTGACCGCATCATTAAGATGAGAGAGATGCTTGTCTCAAACCTCAAAACTGAGGGTTCCACTCACAACTGGCAGCATGTCACCGATCAGATTGGCATGTTTTGCTTCACTGGTCTCAAGCCTGAACAGGTTAGTCAGTAAAGTCTAGTGTCTGCCTTGATGGAAAACGGTAATTATTTGAGCAACTATTACTCGAAATTTGAAAATAGGTGTTTCATTGTGTGTGTGTGTATGTGTGTGTATGTGTGTGTATGTGTGTGTATGTGTGTGTATGTGTGTGTATGTGTGTGTGTATGTGTATGTGTGTGTGGCAAGGATGTACACAAATTGTAAAGGTACAGTTAAATTCATGGCAGTGTTGCTTGGCTACCTTTATGGTTGCCAAATAGTTTAATTTGCTGTATCTTTCAGTGGAGATTAAAGAACTACAACAAAAACAGAAGACCAACATGGAAAAAAAAGTGGCACATCTGCCAAACTTTAGAGAGATTCTAAATCTAGTAGCCACTTCAAAAGTCTTTTAAACAAAAAACCTTCAAACATAATGTTACCATTTTCATTCTGAAAGCCTAGTTTACTTGGTTTTGAATGCGTGTATTTTTTTGTATACAGATGCTGGCTAATTTGCCATTTAATAAAGAAATATTTTTTATTAAACTTTTTTTATGTTCTCCACTTGTTGGCAGGTTGAACGTCTGATTAAAGAATTCTCCATCTACATGACAAAGGATGGTCGTATCTCCATGGCGGGGGTGACCTCTGGAAATGTGGTGTACTTGGCACACGCCATCCATGCTGTCACCAAGTGAAGCCAGTGCCCCAATAGGGGTTGAAGACTGTAGTAGAAGTGGAAGAAAGGAAATATGAGTTGCACAGAAAAATTCATTTCATATAATTCATTTAGTTTCTCTTCTTGGGAGAAGTGAAATGTAGGAACTTACTGTATTTTTACAGCTCATCTTCATTATTGTTTACATTTGATGAGCCCCTTAAGCATTGGCAGACCCAAGACAAGTTTAATGATGGCACTTATCATGCATTTCCCTTTGATAAGAATAGTGTTAGCAGTGAAACTAAAGTGAGATTGTGCATAAAGTAATGTTCCCAAAGAGCACAACATGGTGGTAGTTATTTTTTCTAATTAAATAAATAAATAAGTACACCACTTGTAAATAAACTACTGAGCCCATTATCAGGAAAAGCAAACAGAAAACCTTAGGTGAGCACTTTCTTGAATACTTGTGATTTGTGGAAGTTAAAATCAGATGGAAAGGGTAAATGCTATTGCCCTTTTCATCAGATAGTTTCACTGTAAGAACAAATAATCGGTAATCTTGCTTTTTGTTCTTTGTCCAGGCAGTGTTAATGGGCATGATTGAATGTGATCCCAATAGAGAAAAGGCACTTTTCAGTGGAGACTGGAGCTATGGGGACAGGGTGGGCATTTGTGTGTTTCAGATGCGTTCTTTTGTGTGTAATTTATTGTAATGTCAAATCATGGTCACTACGCAGGTCTAGCTAGATGAAAATGTGTCATGCAGAGGGTGAAGCTTTCAATGCATTGTATTTATTTTTACACAAAGATGCATCCTTATTCTTACTAGGTGGGTGTGATTTATACCCTGCACTTAAATTATTATTGAATTGTAAATGCCAGTAGTCTCATTTTTAAAGAACATATAACCAATTGATCTAACCCCTGTTAAAACAGTCTTCAATGATTATAATAACTGGCTTATCTTTCAATTCTGGTGGGGAAATTTTTAATTTCTTGGCTCAGAAGTTGCCTTTAATCACTTCTACTATAACTGAAATGTCTTCAAGGGGCTTGGGACAGGCTGGGCACAGATTGGAAACAGAATTTTCTTTAGTCAGTTTTTTATTGTGACAAGTGTATTGATATGTCACTGACTGACCTATACATCTAAGCCATTTGTCTGTTGTCAGGAGGTTGAATGCATGATTTGTGACGTTTTCATAGTTTATAAATAGTAATCAATGGTGGAGAATATTTTGTTCGTTTGGTTCTCTTCATTCCTAAAGCAGACAGATCAGTCCCCAGATTTTCAATAGCTTGTCAATCATGTCAGCAAATAAAATGTTTCAACTCCTGTACTGTATACAGTAAGCAAATAAAGGTGAGCTTAAAAATATATCAGTACCACTTTTTTTTCTGGTAAAGGGACAAACTTAATAACTACCGTGATTAGTGGCCCTCTGGGACAAATTTGCCTTTTTTATATGGCTCGTCAGCTTTAGCAGAATGTACTTGATTTATGACTTCTTAATCATGATTGCTTTCTAATGAAAAGTCTCTATCCAGACTCCACTGACTTTTTTTGTTGTTAAATCATATTACTGTTTATGTACTGTCTCTTTAGCAGATTTTAAGGAGAGGTTGAGCAGACGAGTCAGCTTTGTGCAGATCCTCTTTAGGTCAGGGCAGCCTTAACAGCTTAGCTAGGCTAACTAATCCCTCCCCCCACCCCCTTTCATGTGACACTCGGTGTGGGACATAGACCCAGATGGCGCGGTCAATACTGACGGATATCATCCTCCCATTTCTATAGAATAGACCAGTGTTTTCATTACCATCATGAGTAGCGCGTTTAAAAACTGCAAAAGTGTACTGATAACTGGAGCTAACCGAGGCCTCGGTTTACAGTTAGTCGAAAGCTTAGTGACTGGAAGCTTTTCTCCTGGAAAGATAATCGCTACGGCGAGGAGTCCGGCCAATGCCAAGGTAAAGTAACAGCTAGACTCTGCTGTAACGGACCACACTGTCACGTTTCTATAATATTACTGTTTACAACACGATAAAGACCCCTTTTCTCTCCATAGTGCATATCCCAGCCGCTTATTGTGGGCAGAGTCTATTTCAGTCCCAGCTGACCCTTTTGACGTTGAACTATGCGTTCTTCCGGTTAAGGCAGGGTAAAGGGTATCACAGTGCACAATAGCAATAGCGCAGTTTTCGGAAAGGGGTTGGCCGGAATAGCTCCGTGAAATGAGTTGCTGGAAAGTCATGTGACTTTTCCGGCAAAATAAAAGCCAGCTTGTAAAATCATATATTCTGGTTATATGGTTATCGAAAATGATTATAGCGGCATGATGAGGAAAAAGTTAAATTCGTTGGCTCGAGTGGCTTTTTACTATTACCCTTACTATTTTTATAACTACTGTTAATTCTCAAATTTGACTGAAATTTGACTCATTTTTTTTTTATTTTGAGTTGAATAATGAAAGCACTTCAGCCACGCTGCTTAAGCCCCGCCTTCTCTCTGACACTAATGGTCTACTTGTACCTGCGTCTACATGCAGCCACTGGTCAAACTGGTGACTTTTTAATTTTATTCATGTATTTCTTATACTTGGCATAAAAAGAAAATAATGTAAAAGATATTTCTTTGCTTTTCTATTATTTTACTTGATAGGCTGAAACTGAAAGGAGATCATTTGATCATGCAGGCTATTAAGCCTGTCTCGTAGTCTTGGTAAATGATAAATGTTTGTGTATTAATGTTCATTAACAAATTTGATTGGACCTGCTTTTTTAGAGATATTTAACTCCCTCCTACTCTCACACATATACAAGGCCATGGCCAACATCTTAGGCCTACTTGTATCCCCCTGGCATCCTAACCACAATGTGAAGCTTTAAGAAATTTGACATTATGAATAAAAATAGATCATTCAACCACTGACACCATACATTCTTTTAGAATAGGAAAAAGCTGTGAGTTTCTGAGAATATTGCGATTTTTTGACTAGTGTGGCTGAGAAATACAATTTTATGGTCACTTGTTTAATATAATCTTTATCGGGACACACAAATGTTTAATAAAAGTGTCTCTCAGCCACCGTCACCATGTTTTATACTAGGCGAATACACAAAATCAGTGGATTTTGGACATTTTGGCTGTAATGTCTGTACTAAAACTAGTGTTGCTGGGAAATACAGTTTTACGCTGACACTTTATGAATAGAATTTGACACAGGACACATAAATCTTTAATAAAAATGGCATTATGAAGGAAAATTTACAGCTTTCAGCCACTGGTACCATATTTTATACTAGGAGAAAACAGAAAATCAGTGGATTTCAGACATTTTGGCTTTAATGCCTGTACTAAAAATACACACGTGGACAAAATTGTTGGTACCCCTCGATTAATGAAAGAAAAACCCACAATGGTCACAGAAATAACTTGAATCTGACAAAAGTAATAATAAATAAAATTCTATAAAAATGAACTATTGAAAATCCAACATGATTTTGAACCATACTTCAACAGTGATTTGAAACGGATTTGATTTATTTGAGGTTCAGTGTTTTGACACATTGCTTTAAAGTAAATAAAAAAAAAGAACACATAGACACGTGACTGTCTCAAAAAAAGTTTAATTACTTCGCACTGTTTCGAAACATTTCCCCACGTTTCGGGAAGTGTAAGCTTCTGATCTGAGTTCATAAAGTTTTGATCCAAATTGTGAGTTGTGAAATCTTATCTCTGATCCCAAAACTGTGGTTGCTGTCAACATGCCACATGACAACATTGTCATGCTCTCACACAAATAAAAGTCACACTGTTTCTTTATTATATTATATATTTTATTCTTTATTACTATTATTTGCTTATTATTTTACAATTCACAGCCATTTCTATATCACAATCATGAAAACACACTTCCTTTGCTTTAAACAGAGGTTCGTTATTCTAATGGGCCACCAGATGTCACAGTGGTGCAATATTTTGAACGTTTCACAAGATTAAATCTTTTTCTGAATCATTTGTTTCATTAGCTTCGATCTCTCAAAAGCCCCGCTTACCCCATCTCTACATGCTGCAGCATCACAGAGGAAGCCCCTATGCTGAGAAGAACTAAAACCCCTGACTGTGTGGAAGTGATGTTGTTCTTGAAATTAAAAGCCCTGTTTTTTTTTCACTTATTTGAATAATTACTAAGACTGATGAGTGCAGGATACACAAATACTTTGGTGTAGGTTTCTGTATTATTGTTCAAGTTGAAAGTACATTCATGATTGTATTGTTAAGTTGCTCAGACGCTAGAGTGGGTACACTTGTTTCTGGACATTTGTTCATGACATATCCTATGAAAAGTCAGATTTGTGAAACCTTGTTTTACATTTATTTTAACAGGAATTACAGACCCTGGCAGAAAAACATTCAAAGATACACATTATCACACTTGGTGAGTTCTGGAAAAGCTCTTAATCTTTTGTCCTGAAGATCTGAATGTTTGTTATTGACTGTAACTAAATGCTGTTAACCTCACTTATTACCAACTGTCTAGATGTTGTCAGTCAAGAGAGCATAGAGAAGGCTGCTGTGGAGGTGGATCAGATTGTGCAGGAGGACGGTCTCAGTTGTCTCATCAACAATGCAGGAATCAATGTTGTCGCTAATTTTGAAACCGTAACAGCTGAGAAGATGCTGGAGAACTTCCATACTAATTCTGTAGCTCCCCTCATGATCACCAAGGTTTGACATCCTTACTTTAAAACATTTGCTAAATGTACATATAGCAGAAAGGTTACCATCCTCCTACATATTGTCTCACACTTTGGATCAGTTTTGTCTTCACTTTGTTTTCCTTGGCTGAACACATACACAGCAGTGGAACCAGTCAGGGCTGGGTTTCCTGAAAGCAACCTAACACAAGGGTGATTGTTAAATGGTAGAGCGAACATCACACTGCTTTCTCTAGGGGTTTAATGATTATTAACACTAAGATGCTTTTGGGAAGCTGGGTCCTGACTAATTTTGATGCTTGTTGTTGTCTGCCAGGCCATGCTTCCAATGTTAAAGCGGGCCGCAGCCAGAGGAACTGGCATGGGCATACACAGAGCAGCAGTCATCAACATGACCTCTCTCCTGGGCTCAGTGGAGCTCAACTGGGGTGAACGTGCCAACAACTTCAAATGGTATCCATACAGAACATCAAAGGTGTGAGTGCCTTACCTTCTAATGTTTCACACAAATGAATGCTTTTGTATGATTAAAATAGGCTCCAAGTATCAAATAGGCTACTCATCCAATGCTAGTTTGTGTTGGGCAACCTTAAGTTAACAAGCTGTTTTGTTTGGCTCCTGCAACAGAGTGCACTGAACATGATCACTAGATGTACAGCGGTGGACCTGGAGGCGGATGGAATCCTCTGCATGGCCATCCATCCTGGCTGGGTGCGCACTGATATGGGTGGACAGCAGGTAAGCCCTATCGTCCACTGCTCAGTGTAATGAGGGTTTGAAATTTACAGTCGAGTCTTTTGTAGTGTACAAAACATCTGTCTGTGTGTCAGCATGTTTAATAGTCTTTATGAGACTTGTTGGCATTGTAGGTTAGTTATTGATTTCTTATTCCAAACCAAAGTTCATTCAAATACGAAATCTGTGTTTCTTAGGGACATGATAACACTGTATAATATTATATAGATTATATAGATTATAGTATATTATAGCAAATCAACATTGTTATTCAAGTGACAACTGTTCACTTTCTGACAAAGATTCAGAATGCTGACCAGTCAAAAGCGGTCATACTCTAAATAGATACCTTACCAAATACCACCAGTACTAGTAGGTACCGCCGCTGCAGTCAAGCCAGTTAGAATAATAACAGCAAAACTGAACAAATTCCAGTCTAAACCATATGTATCATATAAATGAACTTTTATTAGGTAACAAATGTAACAAGAGTTGATTTTTTACTTTTTATTTGATTGTTTCTTCTTCAGGCACCGCTGAGCACAGAAGAGAGTATCACCTCTGTCTTGAATGTGATTGGTGGATTATCTGAGAAGGACCACGGCTCATTTCTGCATTACACGGGTGAACCTCTGCCCTGGTGATGCTGCCAAGGACTGGCAACTTTGCAGCGTTACATGTTGTTGTTGACTGATGGTGACAAGTCTATAGCACTTACTCTTTTGATAAGTTCTTAGAGAAATAAAATAGGAAAAAAATACCTCTACCTATTAACTCTAACTGTTGAACACTATGCATAACCTACAAAAATCTACCTAAATTCTGTCTGAAAGCAATGTATGTGTATTACTGCTTCCAGTACAAGTGTTCTTTTGAGCTGAGGTTATTGTTTCTCATAAATGTTAAAGATTGGTGTGGAAAAGGTACAGTGTTCTATTCAGAGACATAAGAGTATTAAATAATGTTTTATGTGGCAAGTGTGTACTGTTGTTTTGCATATGATGTGTGTACTGAACATCATTGTCATATGTGCACATGTTCACTAGCAAACAAACCTAAAACCAACAAGACACTTCCTTGTGTTGGTCTCCGGTTTGTTTTCTGACCCACTGTTCATATGTATAGCCCAGGACAAAAGTCCCTTTTTGTAGTCATTCACTTTTCTTATTTCTAGTCTAAACATTTGTAAAATGTTTAAAAAGATATGTCTAGAGAGATATTTATTAGGTGATTATATTGTCGCTGTTCCACAAAAATCATGTACACTATATGGACTAAATATTGGGACACCTGTTCATTAATTTTGTTTTCCTAAATCAAGGCTATTAAAAAGAGTTAATCCTGCCTCTACTGTCCAGGGACAGCTTTCTACTAGATTTTGGAGGATTGCTGTTTGAATGTGACTGCATTCATTAACCCTGCCTCCACTGCCTCACCTCATCCTAAAAGAGAGAACACAGAGCATACAGTTCCACTGCTCCACAACTCAATCTTGGGGGACTTTATACCCATCTAGCCCTCCGCCTTGCATTAGGCATGGTGCCAATAGTTTCATGTTAATCTACTCCAGAGAGTCAGTAGTCAGTAGTTTTCTACGACGACTAGGCAAGCTCTGTGTGTGTGCATTTAAACATCTGTGTCAGCATTAAGTGCAACCTAAAGTGGGTGAATGCTTTCTTTTGAAGGGGTGTCCACAAACATTTGAGCATATAGTGTACCTCTGTTTTTGCCACTTTTCACTTTTTGACTATTTAAATCTGTCCAGTTGTCCTTTACATGGTACATGATGAATTGACCAGTAGAAATGCTCTAAATGGCCTGGAATCAAATCTTTTTACATTGATTTTTCTGGAAAGTTTTCTGGAGAAACTCACAATTTGTGCCATACACAGTTTTTTTTTGTTTTTTTTTTTACTCATAATGATGTTAAAACCCATTTTGGTATGCAAAAGAACCCTTCAACCAGGCAAACAACCATCTCATTCTTTGAGTGTCCATGGTTCTAATAAAACCATTGCCTTTACTAAAGAATCTTTGAAAACCCATTTCTTTATGAGTATAGCAATCAGTGTTTACTTTATCTGAAGTGGCATGAAATAAAGTACCAAAAGAAAAAAAGAACATTGTAAAATGTTGATATTTACATAATTTACATAGACAATTACACAGCCTATTTTTTAGTAACTCAAGATATATGTTAAAAATAGTACTTTCATTTCATTCAATGTATAAACAAAGAGAAGCTACAGGAGCTCTGGAGACTTCACTAATCTTGAGAGCTGGCTATTTGGATACTGTAGTGTGATAAATGCACAGCATTTGCAAAGGCAGAACAGTCAGGTTGTAAAGAAGAGTTACTTTGTGTTGAAGCGGTTTCAGCAGGGTGTCTTAGTGTGCGCATCATCTGTTTTGTTATGAATAAGGGAGGAAGCACACTGACAATGAGGCTGCATAAGAAAGTGCCTTGACTGGTTTTCACTTGTGTTTACTGATCATCTGTCAGCTGATGTCCTCAGAAAGTCTACCTGAAGACTGAAGATGGACGCAGACTAAAGCCAAAATAAGGTTCTGATTCTTAAAAAAAGGTAAGGGTTTGATCTTTCATTGTCATCAGTTAAGTCTATTTTCCTCAGCTAAGTGAAAGAAAGAAAATGTTCAGTGATCTTAATGTGACCAAGCCAGAAGTTGAATAAAGGTTATATAGTAATGAATGGGGCTCTCTAGCTGCTTGCTGGATTCAGGTAGTAAAGTTTAGGAAATATTCTGATTGATTAAGAGGAATTCCATAGACCTTTTTTTTTTTCATTTGATGATATTAATTATTTAAGATATGAAGAAAGCTATTCAGAGTGGTTTGATGTGAAATGCTCAGTTTAGGAGAAACTATGTTTACTGTGTGACAGGAATCAGACGTCTGGAGCATTTCAAACATTTGAAAGTTAAAGTCTAACAAAATAAACAAGATAACTATGCCTAATGTATTTGTAGAGTATTATTATCCATACAGTGTACCCAGTTAACATGTCCATGTGGGGCCCATATGGGTAGCCAAACTGAAAACCAGAATGTTTTTACCTCGGTTTTCATGTTGGCCGTACATATGGATGCCCACCAGGTTCAGTGATGGAACTAGGAGTGGTTATACACTGTACATGGAAACTAGATGGGACCCATGTGAGAGGGTGGGCTGTAACAATGGGGCCCAGTAACAAAGTATGTGCATACCCACTGAAATCCACCTAGCACACGTCCAAATGAGCATGTTGGCAGGCTAGTAACTTCCTGTTTTGTCCATTTCTTTTTTATTCATTCATGGTGAAGGTGTAATTTTAGCCTAAACTTTTAAAATCAATTTATGGTGGAAGTGTACAGGTGTACAAAATGCAGTACAGGTGTATTGCAGTGAAGCTACCCCTAAGTGCCCTTATCTCTCAAGTGCCAGCCCTGCACTGTATATTACTGCCTGTCATTTGAATAACAAGCAATAGCCAATCAGTTAATCTAACAGACAGCATTTGCTTCTTTGTCCACAGGGCTGTAAATGGCAGGGCAACATGTCTTTGCCAGCTCCTTTAGAGAACTCATTCTGGGACATCCATATACCGCTTTCGCAGGAGGTGAAGTACAGTATTTTAGGGATTTCTGTGACTCTCCTATTCGTTGCCCTCTGCATTCTGTTATGGCAAATATACAGATACTGTACAGAGCTTCCCGTTCCCAAACAACCTGGTACGTTTAAGCAGAAGTAACACAAGGCATGAAAAGTAACAATACAAAATCTGCATGTAACTGTAACTATACAAACTGAAATAGCTATGAACCTTGAAGTATAACATTTCTTTGCAGTTAATCTCTCAGTGGTAGATGGACAGTCTAATGAGAACCTTCAAAATAACTCCCCAACACCCTACTACAAGGTGAGATCCCATGTCTAATAATAGGCTGTCTGTGTGGCTTGTATCATTACACACAGCTATTTCTATATGCACTTTGTTTTACTATGTAAATAAGTCATTCTACACTTGGTGAGTCTCTGGCTCATGTTCATCCTTACTCTGACTTAGATTAAACAAGATGTGTTTAATTTGTGAGTGGGTGTTTTATAGCTTGCTGGCCATTAGGTCTGAGACTTTGATACATGGTGGACAATAACACAAATTTGTGTAAACAAATGTTTGAAGTCACAAGTTTGCTTCATAATTTTTGTACTGGACCTAATGTAGCTCAGTTTAAGACCAATTAGCACTGCTTATAAGGGGGGGAGGTGAATCTCTCATTCAAACAATGCGATACACATTGTAATATGTAAAATAAGATACAACACAAAAACATTACAGTAAAACACTTATTGTTTGACATTGTTATATAAACTTCCTCATGTTCCTCAGGTTCCTGGAATACTGTAAATGTCCTCTATAAACTCCTTAACGCAGCAAGACATATTACACTCAAAAGTGTATTATTTAGTAACTACAGGGAATTCTGTAGAAACTAGTGGGGCTAATCTTTGGTAATAGAAGTTTGTATTAACAAATCGACGGGCCATAGACTTTTTAAGCTGTTGAAACAAGAACAAAATTACAACTGAAACATGACTGATACTACTACTTGCTTTAGTTGTGTAACTTACCGTTGTCCATTATAGATAACATTCTAACACACAGTGTCATACAAAAGTTTGTTTTGTTGGGCACAAAATGGGCAACATTTCTGTTACTATCAATTGCTAAGTTAGTAGAACATTAACTGCTGAACACAATGAGCACTAAATAACATTTTATACTACATTAGTGTATTATTATTATTATTATTAGTGTATTATTAGTGTATGTTTTGTACAATTTTAGAGTGAAAAAAGGAAAGGAGCAGCATGCAAAGGTTTGGACAGCCTGAGAGATTTGAGCTCTCATAACTTTTATGGCTTTCTGACCTTATTTAGCTTGTTCTTCATAGATTTCTAAGCTTTATGAATACCCAACTCCTGAAACCTTGTCCATTGGCTCCTCTAAGCTTGTAGGCTTGCTTTAAAGGCAAATGTCTAGAGTGGTGGAGCGCTATTCTACTGTGCAGCAACACCAGCACAAATATAACCTTCATGGAATAGTCATCAGAAGAACACCTTCCCTGCATCCTCATTACAAAATTCAGTGTCAGACGTTTTCAAAGCAACATCCAAACATGCCTGATGCATTTGGAAAACAAGTCCTGTGGAATGAGGAAATTAAAACATTTTGTCTGCAATGAGCAAGGGTACACTATATGTCCAAATGAATGTGGACACTCCTGCCAATAAATGCATTCATCTACTTTAAGTTGCATTTATTGCTGACACAGATGTGCAAAAGCACACAAATACACACACAGCTTGTCTATTCCCTATAAAGTATTGCCAATAGAATAGGACTCTCTGGAGCAGCTAAACATGAACCAATAGGCATCAGCATTGAGCTGTGGAGCAGTGGAAATGCATCCAATGTCTTTAGGATGAGTTGAAGAGTTGGGGGGTGAGTGACCTCACATTTAACTTGTTGTTGAATTCAATCAAGTACTCACAGGTATGTTCCAAAATCTAGTAGAAAGCCTTCTAGGACAGTAGAGACAGTTACTCCAACAAAAGCAGAATAAACTCTTCTTAAAACTCTTGATTTCAATGAAGGAAAAGGTGTCCCAATACTTTTAATACTTTTTAAAATAACTGTTTTGCTTTATCTTCCTGTTCTTCCTCTCGTAGCTGGAGTCCCGTCATGATGAGGCAGAGCGGCTGAGTCGCTGTCTGTCCCGCAGCTCTGACCTGGCCAGCAGCACGGACAGTCTGGGGGAGGTGGACGAGGAGCGTGTGCAGGGCACTCTGCGCTTCTCGCTTTTCTACGACCAACTTCAGTCACGTCTGGTGGTGACAGTACTGGAGGCCAGAGACTTGGCAATGCGGGAGTTCAGCCGTAGCGCCGACCCTTTTGTCCGCCTGCGCCTGATGTGGACCTCTAAGGAGGACGACGAGCAGCGGCTGAGCTGTGTGCTGCAGGAGTGGCAGACGCGACTGGTGAAGGACAGCTGTAATCCCATGTTCGGAGATCAGTTCTTCTGCACGCTGCCTGAGGAGGACGTGCCCAGGGTCACTGTCCGTTTGGAGGTGAGGAGGGTGCCTGCTGGGCTGCCTGCTGCCATACTGCGGGTTATAAGGTCAGGCTACAGGCTTCCCAGGATCCACGAGTAATTGACGCACCGCAACAAAACGACCCACCCACCAAATACCAGACCATCTTTTTAATCTGCTTTACTTTTAAACATATAAAAATGCGTTGATGCCAGTGATTCACTTGATTCACCCCACCAAAAGTGAGACTGATCTGAGAACGATTCAGTGAAGAGCGAAGAGCGAGGGCCTTATTTGGATGCCATAAAATCATATAAATTTCCTTGTAACTCAGCAAGGAGTGAATGTATTGTTTCTGTGATGCTTTATTATTATTATTATTATTATTATTATTATTGCTGTCCTATATATTTTTCACTTCCAGGTCAGAGATTTTGATAAGTTCTCTAGACATGGCATCCTGGGGGAGGTCCGAACACCTCTTAACAGTCTAAACATTGTGTACCCCTTGGAAATAATGGAGGACTTACAACAACCAAAGAAAGTGAGTCGTTTCACTGGGAAAGAGAGATTATAGCAAAGAAAAGAAAAAGTCTGGTCTGATAATGCAGGCCATGGTTAAGTGAGCAACACAATACACCTGTTGTAACTTATGTAAAATCCAAGTATCTGTACTCTTTTGTAATTGTAGGATGCTGTTGGAGAGGTTCTTCTGTCTTTGAAATACATGCCCACATCTCAGAGGCTGGAAGTTGGAATCCTGAAGATCAGGACCATTTTCCGGTCCAGTAAAGCAGAGAGAGGTAAGCTATTTGTGCAAAAACACAAATTTGCAAAGAAACGCATTCTCAAAAACTTCCCACAGCTGCTGTTATTCATTAACTTACTCAAATGAATGTAGTTTTTCAAAAGCACAGATACATGTTGGACTTTGGTTTGTAGTTTGTTTTCTTTAGAGCACAGACCACAGATTGTTTTATAACTCACTGTAGCCTACAATCTGCCCCCCCCCCCCCCCCCCCCCCCCATTATTGTATGAACATCTGTTGCTGAGTTGACTGCTTGGTTTATGTGAAATTTGATTAGTATTGAGAAAAGCAAGCTTTATTACAGCAAATTGTCCTATGAAGTAAACGGTTACATGGTGTCCTGTGGTATCTAGTATATATATTAGCCCCCCCCCCCCCCAAAGATGTTCTGACCCTCCCCTTAAGATATATATATATATATATATATATAGGCGCTGACTTTGGACTTCAGGATTGCAATGTCTTTTGGTGTACCTGTTTTGCAGTGCTCTATGCCAGAACCAGCGTCCTGTGCAATCAGTGTAAAATTCGACATCAGAGGACACCAGAGAAGGTTCGCTGGGATGTAACAGTCTTCAACGAGGTCATGATCTTTGTGCTGCCGGACACACAGATAAGAGAGTGCTCCATCACGGTGTCCATCTATGAGATGCGTCCTGGGAAGAAGTCTTCTAAGCGCCTGATAGGTCAGGTCTTTTTGGGGAAGGGGAAAACCATAGAGGATGAACACTGGAAGCTCATGATGCGGTCACTTCGACAGCCAGTGGCCAAATGGCATTTACTCTTCCTATAAAAACAGCTGACCCAGGCTGATGATCATAAACCAAGGTTCGGGGTTTTCAAATTCAGGACCTGGAAGGCCGCAGTCGAACACTGTATGGTGATTTCTTTGTTAGACTAAACCGATTCTGACCAGTTTTGCAGCATCTGTGATGGATCTCCCTGCCATAAATGATCCTGGACTCAAAACATAACGGACAATACTCTTTGTTGTGCAATAAAAAAATTTGGTAATAATTTCTCTTCTTAACAGTGCTAATTGCAGCAGAGCATGGAATAGGGGTTGCAGCCAGCACAATAGGCTGTTGTTTTCTATTTCCATACATTTGTGGCAAGTGCTGAATCTGAAAAGACAGGAGACACTATGGCCTTCAGACAATTTCTGGATTAAAGTTACTGTTACTGGGAATTAGCTTGGGCTTCCTCACTGATTCTCTTTTAGGCTGGTATTTTGTCATTGCTTCCCTAAATCATGCAGGTAACCATCTTAAGCTTCCATTTTAGTGCTCTTTGCCATTCATGGGATTCAATTTGTATCCACAAGATGGCTCTCTACTACTAAATATAATCTGAGTTCTGTGGGCATGACATGATTTTCTTTTCTAAATAGTAATAACAACGGTAATATGACAAATCCATTTGTGATGACTGTAAACAATTGGCAAATTGGTTATTTTTAATACAGTGGTTGAAACCACAACACTGAAATAATTTGTGAAACTGTTGTGTGTAGAGAAATGGACAGAGAGCACAGAAAGTAATCATTTATATCCCTATCTGCTATTTGCAGTATTTTATTCCCCACATTTTCAGCATATAACACTCCATACAAAATAGCAATTATAGGTAATGTTAATAAAAATTACCTATGTTTATGGCAATGAAACTAGATGCTAGATGCAGTGTTGTAATGCTGGTAGAGCAGCACGGTGAAGCTGTTCCCGCTGGTCATTTAGCTCAGTCACACTAGTGAGATGATTGACCAGACTGCTCACACTGGTCATGTTGTATGATGGTCACGCTGGTCATTCCAACTTGGTGCCGCATGTTTTTTCTTACTGTGTTTAGCAATACACGCGGTAGATCTACTAAAAATACATTTAAAGCCGGTAACACATTCAAGAAAAAACTCATTTACTTTGCATTCTAATTGTTTATATATAATAAATACTTGACAAGGCCTAATGTAAATACCAAATAGATAAACCCTAACTAGTTAGCTACAGTATATGCCTAGTTGGTCATTCATGTTCAAAACCACAAAGCCAATAAGCTCATGTGGGGCTCACATGGATGGAATCTAGGCTGGGTGGTTTCCAAGTGGCTCTAAATGGGTTTTTTACATGCCTTTTTACTGGGACTCAGTTAGGCTTCCCCTTGGGCCCCATTGTTACAGCCCTCCTTGATCTTACATGGGTCTTATCTAGGCCCTGTATGCGGTGTACAACCCAAATGGGGCCCATGTATAACCCCTCCTGGTCCCATCACTGACCCTGGTGGGGATCCATATGTGCAGCAAATGTAACACCCAAGGACAAAACTTTCTGGTTCCCAGTATGTACTATTTCATAGTGTAGCAGTGGATCCTTTGACATACCGGCCATTTGTGTTACCCTCCTACATGCCAAACCTGGACTTCAGAGAAAGGGAATTCCTGATTCTTATAGATTTCTGCAGAATTCATTTAAAGAAGTAATCAGGGTGTTTTGATGCAAAATGCTCAGTTCTAGAGAAACACAGTCTGAATTGTTCACATCAGTGCAGATAAGGTTTAATGTGAGTTAACATAAGTTTAATGCTAATGTTTTCAGATTTCTTTGCACAAATTCTTTATAAATCCTTCATCAATTTCAAGCATCTGTTTATCACTGGTTGTCACGAATATTTCCATCAGCAGAGGGCTCTGCTGCACTGTATTGGTCCATTAAAACGACTCCAAGGTGTGGCAGAGAGGCGTTCAGTCTTTAGCCGTCTGGTTGCAACATCCTCTTTTGATGTAAAGTTGTTGATCTTAAGAATTAACTCTGGGAGACTAAATGACTGATAAGGTTTTACCCATATCAGAAATGACCAAGGCTGACCAGATGTGGGCACTTGCTGATCAAGGCCGTTCCCACGTCTCTAACTACACAAGCCTTATTAGGACACCATACGAAGGAGAGCTTTAGAATGCCAAAGGTTTGGAAAAGAGAATTATTCTTCCACTTCGTGTTTCCTTTTGTCTATGGCGCAGCTCTTTTTCATGGACAGGTGTGAGAGATGAATGATTTAGAGACATTCTTAGGATTCTTCACATCTTTGGTATAGATAGTACTGAAAGCATGAAACATCTAGCAGTGTGTGTTTAACATAAGATACACAGACCATCCTAAAATGAACCAAAGGTCTGCTTTTTTTTTTTAAATCTGGTCTTTTATCAAATTGAATGTTTCCATTTTGAGTCACACAGTTTTCACAAAACCATACAGTATAGTATTATACAATCATTCTGTAATCATTCTGTTTGTTCTTGCTGATGTGTAACGGAATTGGCTCTTGCTGATGAATGCTGGCAAGAAAAGGGATTCTTGCACTGGCCTAAAAAAACAGTCATTGCATGATCACTATCCTGGACACAGACTAATCCTACTGTTCGGCTATGGTGAGTTTTCAGTGGAAAATTACAGTACGCAGTGCTTAGTCCAGGGGTTGGGTCTATTATGCTTCTTGAATCCCTTCTTATCAGATTAACTTTAGCACATCAGTTGTTCCTGCATCCACACACTTTTGCTTTCCTGTTGCCTCTAATTTAGGTCATACACCTATCTCCTCTCCCTTGTACCTCAGGAGTTGACTTGAACTGTAGAGAAAGACAGGGTTATCCTTGGTATTTGGTAAAATGGGTGACATATTATAAAAACCTCACTTTTTCAGTACTCTCACACATATTTGGGTATATGTGTGACTTCTAACTCACAAACTGTGAAATAAGACACAAAAAGCAAACATTTTGTGTGCTGCCTTGTTAAAAAACATCCACACTGTTCAAATTTGGCTTGTCTTCATACGTCACAAGCAGTTTCATTAGAATTATACCACATGCCCCTGAGGGTAAAGCTTTTCAGGTTGTATGGTGCACTTTTTGGGTTAGTTTAAAAATACATTACGAACAGAAAAAAATTAGACTGCAGACTGGTGAAAATGACAACTGCCTCCTGAGTGTATATCAATTCTGATTTGAGTAACTGGAAACATAAGCACTGGAAACGGCAGACTACAGCGGAGAGAGAGAGAGATAGAAATGTGAACTCAAGGTGAAGTAAAATAAAAACGAATTCATATAAGCCAGTGCAGAAGAGTCAAAAAAAGGTGTGGAGGCAGGACGAGCGGTGGCTCCTTATCTGTTTAGACAGAAAAATGTGTACTGTAGGGCTTGATACTAAAACTAAAAGCTTTAAATGTATTAGGCAAGTACATGCACTTCATTACTGTGCTTAAGGTGATTGTATCTGTACTTTATTAAGAGTCTTTTACTTTCACTTGGCTTCATTAAAAAGGGAAATACAAAACCTTTTTTCCTTTCTGCTGCATGTGCCAAGAAAGAAAACTGCATTATCTGAAAGAGAATGTGATGTTTTTCTAATTACAGCTAATTTAGACCACAAAATGCATTATCCAGCAATTCTGGATTCAAAATCAGGCTACATTTGCTATATAAACAGAGGCTGAATTTACAAAAGTAAAAGAAATTCTTCTTAGATGTGCTTTTTTACCTTTATACTTGTGAAAACAAATAGAATATATTATTATTCTTTAAAAAGCTACTTAAGTCTTTTCTCTTTAAAATATTCTAAGAACAATTGGTATTATTATTAAAATATGCTCTATAATATTTTTCTAACCCTGTAGACTCACACTTGTCTAAGACTGTAAGTTCAGAAGTTAAACCTTTAAAATGCAGTTTCAGTAGTCAAATTACTATAATTAATGTATAATTTAATAAGATTAAAAGTTTGTTTGAAGTACTGGGTGTTTACATACGAAATAAAATGGCTTTCCGATGTCAAGTCACTGTTTTTCCACAGGATTTTTTCGTTTTGGTCCTTTTTTTGGTTGTTTTGTTCTGTTCTTCCGTCATTTTGCCATTAACTATTAATTGAACGATCATAAGAAAATAATAAAGACGCATTTAACAGAAAATTTAGGAACTTTTTAGGAATTTAGGATCTCCTTATTTCTTACATTTGCTGATTCATAAAGTCAGATTCATGGTGTGTTATTAGATCACAGAATTGTTCAAAGCTATGCTCTTATTATATTGATGGATCCCATTGTCCTTGTAAATGACCCAAATCCCAAATAAGAAAATCTGTCATAATGTCAGAATCTACATGAAAACTGCATAAGTGGGTTTGAAGAAGATTTTTTAAGAAGGCCCTGTCTGTCAGTGTTAGATGCATCTAAAGATTCTTTGTATTTTATATAGGAAAGCTTCTGTAGATTAATCTCCTGATTGGGCTAGTTTTTTTCTCTCCTTTATTATCCAGTTCTGTGTCTGCTGATTTCAGCCCACTACTAATACTGAATACTGAATCAGTGTGATTTCTGATGTATTGTGTTGTGTAGGTTATGTAATGTGACAGGAACATGTCAAATATTTTCCTGTGATGCTCTGTCCCAAAAGCTTGGGACATTAAGTGCTGATCTGAGTTTAGTGCAATTTAGAGTAACATAAGGATATAATGCATAGCATTTCAGGAGGTTGAGGAAAGGGATAAACAAAAAAGGACATATCACTCTTCCTCTCTGTGGCATTAAGCACTGTGATGAAGCCTTGGGTTTGAGCAGATGATGTTCAGGATCCTCTCTGTTTCCTGGCCACCTGTATGTGTGTTGTGTGTGTGTGTGAGAGAGGGTGTGTGTGTTTTAATCCTTAGAGTGATTTAGCTGTGCTGAAATCCTTCCAGATCTTCCCTTTTGGCATCCTTTAGATGGACGGATATGCCAAAACACCTCCCCCTCTTCCATGCAACACAAAATGAAAAACCTTCCCTGGCCAGCAGCAACTCCCTGGCAGCCGTCTCTCTCTGGCACCCTCCTAGATTTCTAGCTTAAGCGGCTGCAACATTGTACTTGCAATATCCTCTAAGTGTCTCTTCTGAGCAAAAGTTATGGCTTTAATTATTTCACCTGCTATTCATCACTGGATGGTGGCAGAACAGGACTGCAGTAAGGGAAATAAAAGAACTTGAAGGGGGGGTTACCAGAACCAGAGTGATTAGGACAGAAGGCTGTTGCTGCAGTAGAGGCCCAGGCTTGGTTTCAGCCTCCATGAGTTCTGCAGTAGCATTTCCACACTTTACTGTGGAGTTTGTTTGTTCTCCCAAACCAGACGGACATATCCCTGCTTATGATGCAGATTTGATCATGATTGAACCAAATCAAACTGATTTCAAATCAGTCTAAATTATCTCTCTTCAATTAGCTTAATGAAAATGAGAGCGATATTCAAATCCCAGGTCATGCTGCCTGCCATCAGCAGCCGGAGCTTGAGAGAGCAACCCTCTTGGGTTGGGAGATGGCTCTCCTTCTCCCCACATCAATTCAGTTAGCCTTCTTTGTAGAGGAACTTTCTAACTCAGATTATTTAGGTAAAGGTGCACGTATTTGTCACTCTACAGTGTACTCTGTACAGCGAAATGTGTCCTCTGCATTTAACCCATCTGCCCCTAACACACATGTGCTAGGGGCAGTGAGTACACACACACACCCAGAGCGGTGGGCAGCCAACTCCAGCGCCCGGGGAGCAGAGAGGGTAAAGGGCCTTGCTCAAGGGCCCAACAGTGGCAGCTTGCCGAGCCCAGAAATCGAACCCACAACCCTGTTATCGATATCCCGGCGCTCTAACCGCTGAGCCACCACTGCCCCAAGAAGGAGGTGCACCGTTCCTGGAGGTACTGCAATACCAGGCCGATGCGTGGAGCGGAAGGAGCAAGCTCCTCTTCCAGCTCCCTGTTCCAAAAATCAATTTAATATATAGTCCTCATATAGAGGACGTATCAGATATTAAACTGATAAGAACAGATACTACACTTGATCTTAGCCAAAAGGCCGAGAAGCGATTTATATAGGTGGTAAAAGGAACCAGGGGTCACAAATAAAGACATTTTATTTACTGTCCAAACCCACAAGTGAAGGTCCTTTGTAGGTGATGTTTATAATGGTAAAATAGTGGTTAAAAAAAAAACAAAAAAAAAAAAAAAACTGAAAGCATACAAAAGATATAAAATTAAAGAGTGCTGGATGGAAGACTTAATGGTGTATAAACTAATAACAACTTTATGGTTAAGTACAGTCACACCAATAACTGTGGTCATAATTTGCATAAAACTTGTGTACAGGTGCATAAACTTCAATTCAGTAGTTGACACAGTGAAGTATTTGCATGGGATGTCTTCTCTTAAACATGATTAGTTAAGTAGCACCATAAATGCCACTCATAAGTGATTGATGATTACCTTTCAAATATTTAAGGTTTTAAGCACTTTACAACTACAAAATACATGTTTGAAGGGTGTACATGTACAAAGATATGTATTGCTTGAAAAGCCTTCTATTCAATTTAGAATACTGACGTCAAAACAATAAAAAAACAAAAAGTTTTTTACCTTCAAAACGGCTTCCATTCTCATTGTATACTCACTGTAAAAGGTAGCATTTCTGTCATTGCCACTCCAGGGTCTGGAATGCCAGCTACTGCACTATGGAACTTTGATAGAGCTGCATGAGACCTCTAGCAAGAACTGTACAATGCTGTGTATCCCTACTCATATTGTGGGAAGCTCTAAGCTTAATTCCTATTAATGGCAAAGAGGTAAAACTGAATTACACTCCACAACTGTAGGGGGAGCCCAGCAGCAAAAAAATCTTGCATAATGCAAGATTGAAACTCTAAAAACTCAGATTAAGCTCCAATATTTTGGAGTCCAAATTATATGTAATTCTTTTCATGTAGGTGTTCAACACCTCCAGATTAGTACTTGGTAGAACTAACTTGCGCTGCAAAAACAGTTGAGAGTCTGTTGGAGTAAGTTTCCACCCATTTTATGCAGTATTTGCAGTAGTTTGGGAATTATTTTTGTCCGTTCTTTAGATTCGCTCCAGGTTGTTCAGGCCATTGGATGATGCTTGTGGGCCACAATTTAGCTTGGACTGAGATCTGGAGATGTATCCCTATATATGTACAATATATAGACAAAAGTCCACAGGTCAATGCTAGGGGGCTTTTTACACCTCCAACCCATGCCTGGCATACAGCATGGTGCTAATTGGTTCATGTTTATCTGCTTCAGAGAGTCCTCATCTATTGGAAGTACTTCTCTTCTGGGACTAGGCAAACTGTGTGTGTGCACTGGCAGCCATGGGTGCAACCTGAAGTAGCGGAATACATTCATTACAATGGGTGTCCACAAACATTTGGACATATAGTGGATAAGCTTTAGACCTCTTGATAGCGTTGCCTGTTGCACCTTCACTCCATACTCAGCCACTCTGAAAATGCTTCAAAGTGAATTTAGGCGTCTCTTTGACTTCCCTCACAAATCCCCTTGTTGCTCTGATGTTCAGATTAGAAACACAACCTTGTCTAGTCAATGCCTGGGTGGTATGATGCACAATTCCTCAGAATTAATCCAACAGTTCTCACTTTGATATTTAAGCAGCTGGATATTGCTTTGTAGCCTTTTTGTCATCTCAACCTATCCTCTAATGCCCCTGAAGATTTAATGATTTCCTTAATAAAAACAAAATGCCATTTTATATATAGTGACCCCTGATTCCTATTACTACTACTGTTAACAAATGTTAATTACACAGAGATTCTGACTAAGACTTGGTTATAAGATTATACTTAAAGACTTAAGATTATAAAAAAACATGTTTAATTACATGTGACCTAACATTTGATAGGAACTCCATATCTGAGACAAGCAATAGGCCACAGATATTTCCTCCACTTTATCCTAATGCCTGTTTACTTGTAATCTTGCTCCACCAATATCCTGTGTGGCCTAGAGGAGTATGAGTTATTCTTACCATGTCCTCCTGCCACTGTTGCCTCTGGCTTGGTCTTAGGGGCCTGGGCCTGGAATTCAGTTTTGGCAGCTGTTTTGTGCCAGTGTGTCTTGTAATAAAAAATGGAATTGAATTCAACTAAACAGTTAGATAAAGACATAAATGTACTGAAGTTTCCCCAGCCACTCAACACGTGTTTAGCTGTGCACGAGTAACCAAGCTACTTATCTGTGAGATTTGGACTGGGCAGCCCTGTAAGCAGGGATATGAGAAGATTAATCAGTAATGGGAATAGCACTAAATGACAGGACATTAGTGAATTACTCAATACACAGCAGTTGGCAAACACAATTAAAAATTGCTGCTGCGTTATACTGTATCGCTCCACAGTCCTTTCCATTAATCCCCAGTGATGATTAGATGCCTTTCACAGGAAATGTCTCCCTGATATCAGCTAGCGTCTCCACAAACTGCCTTTTTCAGTGTTTATTACTCAAACTCACTATTTGTGTAATGCTAACGCTAGTTGGTCATGCTGATTACATAATGGCTGACTGCATAATGAAACAACCATGAATGTTACTGTATTTCACCTGTTTAAACTATAACCCTAACCTATATTACTTTCATTTGACAAGCAGCTCAAAGTGGCAAAGACTGTAGTGTAGAGACGCAAGAACAAGTGTTTACCCTATTACAGGTTTCTTGCCTATGCATTCTATTCATACATTTCCTTAGCGTCTTGTAGGTTGAGGTAGAAACTGACTCCTGCTGTTTGTTTTACATGCAGAAGTCAAACTATATATTACCTATGTCCAACCTAAAACCTTTGGGCGAAAAGGGCAGATAAAGATTTGACAGTTCATTATATTTGTAAAACTATGATTCAATTAAAAATGGATGAATTAATAAAATTAACATCAAATTAAACCTTTTAAAGATAATCAAATTTCAAATGGAAATATCAGGTTTCAGATGACAATGAAGAGTCCTAAAATTTGTATGTGTTTAATACAAACATCGTTTCTAAAGATAAGATAAAGATTTAAGAGACTGTAAGGTGGAAAGTTGGAAAACTGTTGGGTGATGCAACATGACAGCGATCCAAAGCCCTCAAGGAAATCAAATTTAAAAAAGAAGAGAGTAGTTTTGGAATTGCCAGGTCAGAATCTTGACCTTAGCCTTATTGAGATGCTGTGGCCTGACCTAAGCAGGCTGTGTAATGGAGTGGAACACATTTGCAGGAAAGAATGGTCTAAACGTCCTCCTCAGAGTTGTGCCAATCGTTTTTGCAGCTCCAGGAAACATTTAAGAGAGGTGATTGTTGCTGAAGGGAGATCTACAGGTTTTTAAATTCAGGAGCTCACTTACTTTTTCTAGCCTGCACTGTGGAGGTTTACTTAATGTGCTCAATAAAAGATAAAATGTATAAAACAGTACAAATGGTTGTGTACTTTAGTTAGTGTTTCTCATTTTGCATAGTAATAAATACAGAAATCAAGGTACTTTAATTCAATTACTTTTGTCTTGCAACGATAGTGAATGTGAAGATTTCAACAATGCAAATGTAACATGCATTTCAAGAATTCTGATGTCAAATGTCAAAATTTGTCATTATATAGTATACATTTAATAGTTGGTCATCTTCAGTCATTTTGTTCTTACTGTTATATTTTTTTATGGAATGCTTGTTTTTATCTCATTGTGTAGATGACAGGCAATGTTTTGCTTGAATAGTTTTGCATAACTTTAATAATAGTTTGTGAGCAAAGTCTGCATCATTACAGAACATTGGTAATGTTTGCAATAGAATGAAAAGCTCCTTTTTTAAAGAAGTATAGCTAAACTACATTACAATACACAGAAAAAGTAAACTATAGAATGATTTAAAATCATCCTATAGCACTGTACATACATGAGCATATCCTTACACGGTTTGGGAGGTTGGGACAGATTCATGTCTGAAGTTTGTATGATTGTATGAGTATGATTTATACATTAGGCATAATTACATTCACCCAGCTCTAGCCAGTTGTGGGTACCAGTAAATTGACAAAATGTGTATTAATTACTTATATGTTTATAGTGAACTTAAATAGGAACTGAATTTAGGATGTAAAACTAGAATGGAACACTTAAATACTACACTGATGATGCTGAAGAAAATTATTAGGAATTAACATGATTTCAATCCTTTCAAAGAGCACAACTTTCTTATTAAGAAAAAACACATATTCCATTTAAGGAAATGAGAAAGGTTTTGTATAGATATACCAGTACTTTTTTAAGGGACTGGTACAGAGCAGTGACCTTCACAGTTATGTTAGCAGAATCAATATTCTGTCCCAGTTATTTACATTTGCAGCTAAATATTACAACATGATACTCAAAAATAGTAGCTCAGATTGTAAGAAAAAAAAGAAAAAAAGATTCATCACAGTTTAGTTTACATATCAGGTGAAAAAAAAAAGGTAAAAGTAGTAATGTCCAGTCTCACATTGCAAATGAATATTCTAAAAAAAACAAACAAATCATCTTACAGTCTGAAAAAAAAGCGTAAATATACTAGCTGGTATTCAAAAAAAATTTGTTTTTAAAAGGGAAAGATTGTCATTAAGTAACACAACATTCAATTTGACAGTTACCACTGTTCACAATTTTGACAAGCCAGTAAGCTAATAGAATTAGCTATTCTGACTAGTTTTCCTCATGTAATAGCAAATCACACTCAGACGTACACAGGTGGCCAGGTCCCACAGGATCTCTTTTTTCACACTATTGCTCTATTGAACTACTGCCATAGAAAGAAAAATATCAGCTAGTGGTTGTTCAAGTAGAGAACGAGAAGGATTGTAAAGGATTGTAAAACTTCACATAAAAAGTTGGATGAGTGTAAAAGTATCCCACAACACTGGAAATCATTAAATCTACACTACCAACAGAGTTTGGTCTGTTGTACCACTCTAAAGCTCGAGGTCCATGCATTTGAACCTCAATCATTCCCTAGCACTGTCTGTAAAGATAACAGAACAGAGTATTGCCTACTGCAATAAAAGACGCCACACGTGGCACTTCAGGGTCGAGTACTTTTCCACCACAGTCTGGTGCAGCTTAGCTTCTAAAAGTTAGTGCAGAATAATATGGTATATTTATCTAACTGCTCAGCCAAGACTCTGGCTTTATATTGTATTTATATTGTTGTACTGTTTTGCTGAGATTAGTATCATCTATTTTAAAATTGCCCAAAAGCTTTCACAGCCAGGCAGGCGTGTATCAAATATTTGGAGCTTAAAAATGGTAAACACTGAAAAGCGAGGCATGGCGCCATATTCGATACATCAGGCCTGATGCAGAGTAAGGGTAAGTGGCGTTGATTTTGGTCCATGCAGCACCATGTAACCACTACAGTAGCAAAGCATCCCCCTTTCTAGTGAAAGCCAGGTTGTTGGTCTCCACTTCGCTTCTGTCAGCTTAAGCCTTCAGAGCAGCTGGTCCCTCTTTGCTCCATCCCTAGCGTAGTTATTTAAATGCCCAGCTCCTTCTTGAGCTCGAAGTACGAGTCAAACCTGGCCATGGCATAGTCCTGGAGAGTGGGGCATGAAAAGAGAGAGAAAAATGGAAGAAAGGAAACAAAAAGGGTGGAGAGAGATAGAGAGACAACATGTCAGGAGATCAGAAATGATCTGCAAATTTGAACACAAATTTGTCTTAACCTGCCATATCTGCATTTGAGGCCAAAAATGACGCCTGACCAATAAAAATGTTCCCTTGATCTAGTAAATATTTGTGAAAGCATGACACACTGCATAATTCTACTGTCATGTTACCCTGAACTGGCAAATATTTGGTTTCGGTTGTCAGGCAGCACAAACATTGCAGTGGCCCTCTGTACACTTTGTACACTAATGTTTCATTAATGAAAGCATAAATGGTGTGATCCTTTCCCCAATCACTGAACAATACTTTATAACTGTACCATCTGAAGGCAGCCCACTGTGGACAAGCTTAACATACATGTAACCATATATTAGAAGCTCACCAGGTAGCCGAACTCAATGGTGGATATTCTCGCCTGGATCATGGACCACAGGCCCCAGAAGAAGTGTGATGCAAGGGCAAACCTACGTAATAAGAGAAATTTGTTAAAATATTGTGAAGGAATGCTGAGAAATGAGAACCTGTTTTAGGACCTGAGAGTCACTCTTGGATACCTTCCAAGATATTATTTCTCAACCTCTGACAGCCTTTTTACAGTGAGCTGGAGGCCTAAAGAGGGTAGATCATTACTGTTCTGATTTATAGTACTCTGAGATAACCACTCCTCTCAGTTTTGTCAATATGCTTAGGAGAGTGAAGAGAATATTCAGTCAACCATGTTACACCTTCTGCTATGAACTGCATAACCCATTATATAAGGTTAAGAAGGTTACTTATTCAGTCCATGTCATAACAGGGAATATGCCTGTTTCGTGTGACCAGTGATGGGCTGGCAATTTGACTTAATTACCAACTAAACTACTTACTGCTCCTTAAAAGGGTTGTACAGTGAAACAAAACACTGTTAGGCTAAATCTCTGGTGCAGTAATAGATACTACAGACAATAAATACAATACAATAAATACAAATACAAACCGGATTCCAAAAAAGTTGGGACACTAAACAAATTGTGAATAAAAACTGAATGCAATGATGTGGAGATGGCAAATGTCAATATTTTATTCGTAATAGAACATAGATGACAGATCAAAAGTTTAATCTGAGTAAATGTAACATTTTAAAGGAGAAATATGTTGATTAAAAATTTCATGGCGTCAACAACTCCCAAAAAAGTTGGGACAAGGCCATTTTTACCACTGTGTGGCACCCCCCCTTCTTCTTACAACACTCAACAGACTTCTGGGTACAAAGGAGACCAGTTTCTCAAGTTTAGAAATAGGAATGCTCTCCCATTCATGTCTAATACAGGCCTCTAACTGTTCAATCGTCTTGGGCCTTATTTGTCGCACCTTCCTCTTTATGATGCGCCAAATGTTCTCTATAGGTGAAAGATCTGGACTGCAGGCTGGCCATTTCAGTACCCGGTTCCTTCTCCTACGTAGCCATGATGTTGTGATTGCTGCAGAATGTGGTCTGGCATTATCTTGTTGAAAAATGCAGGGTCTTCCCTGAAAGAGATGACGTCTAGATGGGAGCATATGTTGTTCTAGAACCTGAACATAGTTCTCTGCATTAATGGTGCCTTTCCAGACATGCAAGCTGCCCATGCCACAAGCACTCATGCAACCCCATACCATCAGTGATGCAGGCTTCTGAACGGAGCGCTGATAACAACTTGGGTTATCCTTGTCCTCTCTGGTCCGGATGACATGGCGTCCCAGTGTTCCATAAAGAACTTCAAATCGTGACTCATCTGACCACAGAACAGTCTTCCATTTTGCCACACTCCATTTTAAAAGACCCCTGGCCCAGTGCAAACGTCTAAGCTTGTGGAGCTTGCTTAGAAATGGCTTCCTCTTTGCAGAGTTTCAGCTGGCAACGGCGGATGGCACGGTGGATTGTGTTCACTGACAATGATTTCTGGAAGTATTCCTGAGCCCATTCTGTTATTTCCTTGACAGTGGCATTCCTGTTTGAGGTGCAGTGACGTTTAAGAGCCTGGAGATCACGAGCATCCAGTAGAGTTTTACGGCCTTGACCCTTACGCACAGCGGTTGTTCCAGATTCTCTGAATCTTTTGATGATGTTAAGCACGGTTGATGATGATAACTTAAAAGTCTTTGCTATTTTACGCTGGGTAACACCATTCTGGTATTGCTGCAATATCTTTCTGCGCAACAATGGTGGAACTGGTGATCCTCTTACCATCTTGGCTTCAGAGAGACACTGACACTCTGAGAAGCTCTTTTTATACCCAATTATGTTGTCAATTGACCTAATTAGTGTGAATTGGTATTCCAGCTGTTCGTTATATGCTCAATTTCCTTTTTCCAGCCACTTAATGCTACTTGTCCCAACTTTTTTGGGATTTGTTGATGCCATGAAATTTTGAATCAACATATTTCTCCTTTAAAATGTTACATTTACTTAGATTAAACTTGATCTGTCATCTATGTTCTATTACGAATAAAATATTGACATTGAAATATTGCCATCTCCATATCATTGCATTCAGTTTTTATTCAAAATTTGTTTAGTGTCCCAACTTTTTTGGAATCCGGTTTGTATGTGCATGTGCAATGTTTGCATTAAGGCAGAGGTGTGAATTAGGGTGAAAACTAAGTTACTATACTAATAAGTAAACTGTGTAAATATGTAGCTCAGCACCAGCCATATCACAACTGAGTATTTGTGCATGATAATGTCAGAGTGCGGTAGAATCATGTGCTGTATACAGCACTACATATGTCACACAATGTACAGTGAAAGTATTAAAGAGTATATACTCACTACTATACTAATCACTAATGCTCTGGTTAAATTTAATCAAGTCCACACAGAAAAAAATTTAATATCTACTGTAAAGCCTTCCCAAAATCTGTTAAGTGAAATAAAACCTATTACATTAAAATGTGTTCTAATAATTTGTCTTAATGATGTTTTTTATAATAAATCTTATTGTTGAATTAAGCTTTTTATTTAAATGGTATTTTATTATCAGACACGCTGGAAAAGAATTTGTCTACAAACTTATGGACACCTGACAACATACATAAAATTAAACAACAAAGCATGGTCACCTGTTAACTTCCACCAACATGTCCTCTCTGAGCTTTAGCTGGTCTTCCTCGCTCAAGTTGGCTATTCCTGGGTCGTATTCTAACAAATAGCTTTTAAAGAAATGCATCTGAAGGGAATAAAAAAATGTAAAAAGCATTGTTATAGTCATTCTGGGGAGCATCTAAATCCAGTCTAAATCCATATCCTGGGTCTACACTTTGCGGTGACCAAAGTCCACTCTCTTCCCATCTCATACCTGCTGAGCTTTGGTAGGGTAATTCTTGGTGGTTGTTTTGAAATATGGAGACACATCGCAGGTGTAGTCGTACATCCACTCACAGAAGAAGTTTCCGATGTCAAATCCTCTGCAAAGCAAAGAAAGAGTCCTTTATATGGTACATAGCACATAAGACAAGTACAGACATTGCCTGACCAAATGCTAATCGGCTGGCAGATCTCCTAAACTCAGTAAGTCTCTCCAGAGAGTTTCACAGCTGCTGTGGAAACCGTACAAAAGACAAATCAGACATCCTGAGGCCACAAGGGATGTTTGCCCCTGGAGGACCGATACAGTGAACCTAGGCTTGACTGTTTCCCTGCATGATTTTGCAGACCAAGAGCCCAGCGTAGATGGGAAAATAAATCATGCTTACACTCGGCTGGCCTTTGTGAGGCTTGGAACAAAAAGTTCACTGCAAAAATTTACTGCACCCACTTCTGTGATTAAAAAAGCTCAAAATCACTACTTCAGTGGTCCCTTCCCAAGCCACGGAGCGTCACATTTTTTAACTTGAGTGTCTATGAATGCTGGGTGAAATCCGATCCATCTTGTGCTGGAACACGTGTGGGAATGTTAAGGGCCTTGACAAAAGTGTTTTGACTGACCAATGGGATGGCTGCCAGAGGCTTCAATGTCTGGAAGCCGCTTCCAAGAAACAGGCCACCCCAAGCATTCCAAACTTATCAGACACACCGCTTTGGGATAATACGGTGGGGAAAATGGAAATAAGCAACACCTCTGAATTGGACCCAATGTACAATATTTAGAAACACAAAAGTGTACTAACATGTAAAGCCATGTTCAAGAATAGACTGTACACTGTGTGCTCTGATAGAAGCACACTAAACTGTCTCTCATATTAGGCCATGCAAAATCAGGGAAAAAAGCTGAGGCCTTTAAAAAGGTCTGCCCACACACTTAAGAGGACAAAGTAGATTGTAGTGGTCTGGCCGTGGTTTGACTTTCTTAAAGTGCTTGGCACAAACCTCCTAGCACTATCAGCTGTGTCCTTGCAGGTATTTGAGGACAATCAAGCTGCACAAAGTCACACAGTCACACTGTGCTGTAAGATCACATCCCCCAAGACACAGTTCTTAGAGCTAATATAAGATTACTATAATTACATGCCTATTAAATACAGATAATGTTACCCTATCACCTATCTTTACAATGGTCTGATATTAGCAGGAAATTATTGATCAGTATCAGTTTCAAATGAGTATGATTTCAAATTGGTATCGAAAAAGAAAAAGTGGTATTTATCTCTAGTCAGCACTACGAAACCTGTAGTTTAAGTACCTGTAGTTGTAGCTGCTGTACTCAAAGTCAATCAACATGAGCTTCTGCTTGTCCACATTCTCCCGGCCACTCAGCAGAAGGATGTTTCCTGTTTACAGTTATTTAAAGAAACACATCAATAAAACCAGGATTTAAAGCCATGGTGCAGACAAAAATTACATTTACTAAATATGTCTCTTATCCCAAATATGGCTGATTAAATACGACATAAATGGTATGTCAATTTAGCTTCTTTAGTTTTACACTGGAACTATAAGGCTTGTGTAGCTAACAAGCCTTCTTAAGAACATTAATTAAAACTGTGCAAACTACATCCAAATAATCTCACACGCCTTAAACCACGTCACACTGTTCAGCAATCTTAATCAAGACTTGCTTATGACTTGCACTGTATGCCATACTGTTATCTATACAAATAAATAAAGATGGCTGCCACTGATGCTTTTGCATGATGCTAAAAGGTTAGCAATATATGCCTCATAAATTAAGTGAAAATTATTGCACATCAAGCATGTCTATGTTAATATTTGGGGTAAAAAAAACTGCTCTACCTTCTTGTAAGTCATTGTGGCAGAAAACGACAGGAGACCGAGTGGATTCCAGTAGGCACCTACACACAAACAATCAATTATGTAGCCTCTTATGTTAAAAAAAAAGCATCCAACTACTGTGACAGAGGTAATGGCAGTTAACAACAGATTTGTTTCTGTTAAGTGTGACGAGTGTATGGAATGTGTAGGTGAACTGAAAAGATTTCTATTCTTTGCTTTACCTGAGGCTCTCCATCTCCTGGGGCAGGTTGTAACTCATAAGTCGAGCGAACTTACGCAGGTGTGTCTCTTTAGTGAAGGTCAGGCTCTGCACCTGACTCATGTATCTGCGCATTTGGGAAGCACAATGAAATGACCTTGAGATTACAGACAGATCACTCGGCTATAAACAACAACAATAAGATAGTCTCCCAAACGAGGCTTTGAGAATTCCCAGCCTTGTTCACCATTTATGCTCCATTCCATCTTCTAACATATCTAAGCTTTTTCCATTTCCATTTTTCCAAGCCATTCCATTCTGATTCTTCCATGCAGGAACGTACTTTAGTATTATTCACAGAAAAAGTAACACCAAAGTAAGAGATTCAAGTACACAATGTCTAGATAATATTTACCTACAGCTGACTCCTTGAGGAATTACTGTTTTGTACAATTGAAACCAGGGTTGCAGAGTTACTCACTTTTCCATTGTGCCAAACAGCCATTTGGGCTCTTTGTTAAAAGGCATTCTCATCCTGTGGAACTTGGCGATTTTCTCAGCAATCTCAGATGATATGCTAGGAATTCTCAGCTCATCCGTGTCGAGCTTTCGACTCTGTGGACACAGAATAGAGATGGTTAAATGACTGTTTATTTATGTGGATGACTCATTATTTATGTGGTCATAACTGCTCAGTATGATAAAACCTGAAATTACCTGAAACCTTTTGGCTTCAATACATAAGATGATCTATGTCACATGTTTTTTTCCCTTTATATTTACTTAATATAAGTGATATATCTGAATTAGGAAATGGTATAACAGACCAGCAAACAGAAATTTAGGCTATAAATTTAATAGGGTCTATGTGCCTGTTGCTGTAGATTAATATAAATATAGAAATGTAAAATTATAGGAAAAGAATGTGACTGATATGACTGGATATATCCTGATTATGTCTAATTCAAAACAACCCAGCTTTGTACATTTGTCAACAGTCTGTCAGTGTAGGGCTAACTTACATATTCTGAACTCTGTAATATTAATCTGTGAAAAAGATGTTTAACATAATAACCCCCTGAGTAATATAAGTGTGAGTTAATTAGGTGTTTACATCTATATGTATATGTTTGGGCACCCCTGGCAAAATTTGAACATAAGTCCAAATCGTCTACAGAGAACATGCTTTTCTGTACAATTGCAGCTTATTTTCTGAATATAACATATTGTGAACAAAATATAACCAAAGACTGACAATGGTTACAGCACATTGTGTATGTTTTCCTTATTGTCAATATGAAAATCAGCAAGGCATGCCAATGGACCATTCATGCAAAAAAAAAGTATGTGCTTGAATTAAATTTGTAATAATAACCTACATTGCATAATTCTAGTAAAATTGCACGTCAAACAATTAGATGCTATTCTTAGCTGCTAAAAAAAGGACAACTATTAAAATGTCCACTGCAATTATTTAAACACCACTGCACACGAACAGTCCAGCACACAATCTCACAGATGCACATGCAAACTAAAAAATGTTAACAATGCACCCTTTGAGTCTCATGCAAATATGGGAGAAACAACCCCAAGCCAGTCATGCATGCTGGCTTCCAAACACACAGACACACACATTTGTTTTCCTTTTATTGCAAGGACATCTGGTCCTTACAGAGGGCTACATCACAAACGCACCCACACGCATGCAGACACAGACACAGGCAATCCCTGCTGTCTGATCGATCATCATGCCTTTACACTGTAAGACTCACTGGCACAAACTGCTCCAGCCTCCCCTGAGGGAAGATGCCATAGAGCTTAGGGCCCAGCTGCCTCTCGGCCAGGATGGCAAACATCACACTCTCCAGGATCAAAGCTTCAGCTCCCTGCAGACACACAAACATACACACATGATTTAACACATGTTCTTTGGTCAAACAAAAGGTGTAGCCTTGCAGTCTCCTCACTCAACCTTCCAAATCGCACCACTAGGAAGAGCCTTAGTAACTGGCGAATTGAAAGGTCATGTGACTGGGGCTGACATTGGACTACTACTGGAGATCTGTACAGACAGGACAGCGGGTGTTAGTTGGGGTTGTTAACACTGGTCATCGTTGGGGGGGTTAGTAGGACAACAGCACAAACTCATCCACCCTGACACACGTAGAGGCTAATGGCCAATATGCCCAAGCTTAATCAAGCTTATGGTTTCCTCTCAATGGATCCATGGTTCAAAGAATGTAGGAAATGAATATTAATATGCAGGTTAGAATATTAATAATAAAAAGGATGAACAAAACAAAAAAACAAACTACTAGAATTCATCAAATAATTCCCCATATAAAATGTAAATTATCTATTACATTTGAGAATATATTGCCAACATAACCGCAGTATAATCCAGATTCCTTGTGTCTACTGCAGTCTTCATCTAACAACCTCTCAAATGAAAAAAAAATCTCCAAGGATTTTAATGAAATGGCAGACTTTTCAGTTGGGACGAAGGGTCACATGTGAAAGCACCACTGGAGCAAGTTGAGCTCAGCGGGAAAACGACAGATCCAAGAAACAAGTGGACGATTGTGAGGAGAAGAGCTGAGCTTGCCAAACCCCTCCAGTCTTTAATTGTAACTGCTTAACTAAGGATGACATCAGGGTTTTTCAAAAGCGCCTCAGAATTGTATTCGATACACTGAATTTACTCACAGTTTGTAGCTTAGGAAAAGGCACCATAATTTGATTTTACAAATGTTCAAGTGCAACACATCACCACCAATAAGCAGTGTATTATTTAAAAAAATTTAGAATAAATAATACAATTATGACATGATTATGATCCAATTCTTTCCCTATGATCTTTAGGCCGACATACACATAATAAATATGATGTGCTCTGTCTCTGGTCAATCAAAATACTACTGAACCTATGTTGTGTTTGCTGTCTCTGTGATGAGAAACCACGGGCTGTGTCATGTAATGTATTATGTTAGTGCTGATGTGGCGGTTCTGACATGAAAATCTTCTCAGCCCCTAATCTCAATTACAGTAATCATCCTGGCACACATTTTGTGCTTGTCACTCCATTAGACAGTGTCAAGAATGTGCAATTCAGGCTGCTGTGAAAGATAAGTACTTTGAATTTCTTTGGATAAATTTTGACAATTCTCCTTTATAGCAAAAATCAAGATGAGTCTACAATCAAGCTAGAGTGTATTACCTTGCTGGCAGAAGATTTGGCAGGTAGTTACTGTAGGTAATATATTTATAGCACCCATACATTAATCCAAACAAAGAGCAAATGGAAGTGAGGATAGTTTTATTGGACCCGTTAGCTCTACTGCCCGCATAGAGTATAAACCAGAAGGTGTCCCTGTATAGTATAGTTTGATTACAGTAATGACAATTTGTGCTTTATGTTGAAATAAATGGCAAAACTACATTTTTACAGTGTCACTGTAATCTAAAAAAACATTATTTCTGCATATTACTGCAATTGTACACTCACATCACAGTTGTACAAATGTATTAATTAAATTTCAAGTATAAAAAACAAAGAATTTTACTAAGCCAAATAATTTCATTTAATTTAACATGCATATCTGACGGACTTCAAAACATCACTGTTAAGGAGATTGTAGACTATTAGCTATTAGACCTAACATAACACTGCAAATCCCACAGGGGATATGTGCTATTATTGTTCTCTTAGTGGTGGTTACTGGACAGTCAAGGAAAATGAAACTGACAAAATGAAAGTTTGGATATTAAATACTGCTCTATGAATATGAATAAGGCCAAAAAATAAAATAAATAAACTAGCTTCAATGTCTATATATATATTTTACTGCTGCCTAATGAATAACATGTATCTTAATTTATCCGTTTGAACCCTGTAGCTGCTCTATACACTGTGTAAATACTTCTGGATGAACAGACCAATAGAAATGCCCTAAATTACTTGGGGCAAAAAGTCCTTAGTTTACACTGACTTCCTTTCAAAGTTAAGACCATTTTTGCCTTCTCCTGTAAAGTCACCATTTTGGAGATACATGTTTTTCATTGGACAGTCACAATTTGCACAGGATGTACTAGGTAAGCTAATAGGTATCTAACTAGTATTAGCCTAGCTAGCAGGCTTCATGATGTAAAAGCTTTTGCAATTAATAGTTATTAGTAAATGCAGCTTTTTATGTTTTTCACATTCAACAAAAATAATATGAAAACAAAAAACTAAATTACTTGGCATTGGACACAATGGTCATTTGCCTAGCCTATCAGGTGCCTGAAATACAGTAGGTACAGTACATTTGATAATACTGTAGGCCATGTTTTGCTGTCTTCTTTTTTTAACAGGTTGTTGATCCAGTATAATCTGTGTGTGCTGCTAATGTTGAACCAGAAATTAGTTACACTGTAGTGCATACACTCTGTAGTGCCTATAGTATGTAAGACCTGCAGTGACTGCAGAGGGAACTCCATCTGGTTTCTACTGTATGCAGACTAGAGCTAAAAAGTACAATAAAAAAAGCACAATCCTCACTTCCTTTTGCTCTGTATTTGGATTCATGTGATACTTTGCACTATGGCCCCCACTTTTGCAGTGTGAGGAACAACATCCTGTCCTGTACAGCAAAGCAAAACAGGAACATGAAGAGCTGAAGGAAGCTCCACACAGTGTGGAAGGAAGCAGCACTTCCTCTAAACGTAGAGCCACTTTTGGACACACAGTTAGAAGCGGCAGGAGAAAGAAATGAGTTGCGGAAAGTAATATGGAAATACTAGGATACAAACATGCAGGCCTTAATTAATGACAAACTGTGGAGTCTTCCTCTACTGCCTGCCCTTTTACGCTCCACTAACAGGACGTGATCTGCTGAGGATTTATGGTCTACACATATGTCTCAGAAGGTTATTTGTAGTTCTCTGCTCAATTATGCAGCATTTTGTAACAATGTTGCACGCACTGGTTTCAATGTAGTTAAAGAACAATTCTTAGAAGTTACTGAATAATAAATCTTAAGATTAATAACTGATTAATTCTCATAAATTGTAGGAGCCCACATTTCAGTTCCTTGCTTGTATAACGGCATAACTGACATTACTTTTCAAGTTAACAAATAACTTGCGGTAGTTACTGAGTAATTTGCCCAGATTAATAACAATACAGTAAGGCTCATAGGGTAAGCCTGCAGTCTAGGGAGAGAAGGACTTTTACGTCCTTATGCAAGGTCATTTGCACAACACAGCCTAAATTTTAGGCATAGTAGCATTATTCCTTTAAAACCAAAACCAAAAAACAGCTGTTTATTCTATTCTGCTCTTTAAAAGCAAATGGTCTCAATCTTGGTATATGCAGATGTTATGCATTTATCTCATGTATGTAAATAATATGATCCCCGAAAGCTGGATATTTGTAGATCTGTGCCTTTTATGCTGATCAACTCAGTAACAAGTGCTTTCTGTTCTGAATGTGTATACAGGCACACATGGAACACATTGGGGCACCAACAATAAAAGAAGCCTTGTGCTTCTTTGAGTTCTGGAAAATACGGTGGCACATACTGTATAACAAGCCAAAGGGAAAAATGTTAGGTACGCACACTTGAGGAAAGGCAAACGTCATCTTGTACCCATCTTAAGACACTGCGTACCTGCTCCTCTGCTCCTGACCGTTCCTCACCTGCACCAATTCCATCCTGGCACCTTCACATTCATTACCACCTGCACCTGTTCTCCGTTCAGGGAGTCATTACTTTGTTAACACATTCATATATGCTTCACTGTTTCCCTCAGTTATTCTTGAAGTCTTGCTTGTTTTTATGTTAGCACTGCTGCAGCCCTTACTTAATAGATTTGAACATTTTGATGTACTGACTGATGTACCAACAATGAACTCTGCTATCTTTGGCTTGTATTCACTATGCACATAATTTCAACATTATTCAGACAGAGGTGACTTGAGAGTCCATTTATCCAGAGATCACGTTGGCTGGCATCTCAGTCTGCAACAGTTTATAGACAGGTACAGTTGACGCAGTACTGTCAAGTATTTTGTGGGAAATAATACATTATTATGTAATATTACAAACCTGAGTTCTAATCAAAGCATGGCCTGTCAGTCCTGTTTAAGGACATGGCCTAACTTAGTGACATAGCTGCACGTAGCCATAAGAGATAATCCTCCCCATAAGCTGTGGAATATTAAACAATTAACTTCAGCCATTAGGTGGGACTGGAGTCTAACTCCTTGAACCACAGGCTGATTATAGATTTATCAACCTCACGTAACTACAATAAATGATCCAGTAAGCACTATAAAACATATCTTGTACTACAAGTCTTGTAGTTATGAATGTGGGGAACTAGATATAAGCTCTTATGGGGTTATGTTCACCCTGTCCTCTTCAATTGTTGTTTTATTTTCATAATTGCATAACTTTATTGCCCTGTTTATGGGAGGTGACATCATTAAGCCCCTTGTCAAACTTAATTCAAAGTTCTGCATCACTACTACTTAATGGTGGGCTTAGGGCTGCTGTCAAATGCTAGGACTGGGTCCGTTTCTGTCTGTTTATCAGCCTCTTCATCTTCAGGTGTTACCCATCCTGTTAATCTGAAATGTATGTCATTTGTCAAGCTGCCAAGGTGTTATCACAGCTTTAAACACAACTTGTATTTCCTAAGCAAGCCTCTTCTTTTTTTCTATCCTGGCAACATCCCAAGTTGGTGAGAAGTCATTCATTCTTAACCGTGTGCATTAGGCAAAGAAACAGAGCTCATTCAGCTGGGCATTACGCTGTGGAATGCTCGTGGAATGCAGATTTAATAGAAGTGTCTGCACTAACAACAGTAGATCTGTTTATCTAACAGGGCAATAATAATGTCTTATCTGGACAGCTAAAACTCACCTTCCTGTGTGCTCTGTCTGGATGGATGACTAAATCATGTGACAAACGACACAGGGTCAATGAAAAGTATGAATGGCTACTATACTGACACTATTTTCTACTATATTCCACCTTTTGTTTTTTTCCTGTGTGAGACACCATGACATCGATGTCGATTAAAACCTTGTATTTCTAGATCATTATAACCTAAACAAAGCAGTTTCCATTAAATTAAAATGTCAGGATGAATGGACCAACAGACAGGTGAGTCACCCAACAGGTTGTCTTTATACAAACAACACTAACAGCAGAAGGCTGTTTAGTACACAATATAAATGTAGGAAAACTGGATCATGTTACCAGAAGTGTGTGTATATGGTCAACAGGTCTTACAGTCAAACTCATGATGAAGTTTGGCTCTTTATACCTTGGTCTGGGGGTAAAGTGACAATTCTGAGTAATCAGCTGCTGATCAAAGCATGATCCTACCCAAGTCCACTGAATGACTCAGTGCCATGAGTCACACCAGGAAAGATAACCCCATAAGGTCATGAAAACCTTTAAAGCAACACTTCACCCTGAAAAGCAAACACCGCTCTTAACAAATAAAAGCTAGCTGAAGCCATTCATTTTTATGTAAACGTTATCATACTAACTGGTTCACCATGGTCCACTATAGTAACCTGTTGATTTTTGGTGGGGTCAAGACGTATTTATTACTATGTCTGTTTTATCAAAGGGTTAAACCCAGCTAAACGTCTGTTACTGGTTATGTTCATGCTGGTTCAATCCCACTGTTCTATTTTTTAACTTGATTGGAGCTGGACTTTATTATGAGATGATGCAATGGTGTAACTCTTTTTCTTTTGAGGAAGGAAATTAAAATACTGTCCAAACCAAATCTTTGTAATGCAATCTTTAGAAGGAGACTGCATTACAAAAAATATGCTGAGACAAAATAATTATATATATGAACTTGAATATCATTTTTTATGTCAGGGTACAGTACAAGCACAGGGCAAGTAACATCCTGTAAAACATTCATGTTTCGTTGCCGTGGATCGCTGGCTATTAAGTTTGGTTCCCTGGGCAACACCTGCTGCCTTGCTTGCCGGCTTAATCAATCTCTCTCTATTTCCCACTCCCTGTCCTTCGCTCTCTGACTAAGCGGTGGTCATGTGACTTCAGGGCAAGGCAGCAGCTGTGGGTTTTTTCCACTGCTTCATGCCCCATGCAGATCAACCCACCAAGTCAGCAGCGAGTAGACAGCAACATCCTGTGCGGCGTAAATGTCTACCACATTGTAACGACTGTGTAACTACACAAGGAGCTCATGCAGTGTGAGTAAAGTGCAAGCACTGGAGACGGGATAAGTAGCTCTTGTTGAACATATGCAGCCAACACAGCACATGCAAAGTAGGGAGCCACAGTCCAAAGAGGGCAGACGGACGAGTTGTCTGACGTCTGACAGCAAAGAGTGGTGTTAAGCTTTTAATAGGATCCCTTACTACGTGCCTGTGATGCTAGTAACGCGACTCAACTGCGTTAGGCTTTCGCATGTTTAGGTCACTAATTCCTGGTCATCACTCCTCAAAGAAAGGTCGAACGAGATTGCTGTGAAATATTATTAGTGATACTGGCATTAGCGAGAGTGCGTTAGTTTGGTCTCGGATAGTGCTTAGGTTTTCTCAGATCTTGTCGAAGTAGATGCAGAAAATTAGCCAAGTGTATTTATTTATAAAGTATAACAAGTGTCGTTTAAAGAGTGAACTACTACTTTGATTCAGCGCAATGCTTTTGATTCGGTTGATTTGGAGTGCCTCTCTGCCGTGGAAATGAGCTAGCGTGGCTGTCCAGAGCATGTTTATGGAAGAACATGACTTTTAGGCTTTAAGGAATCACAGCATGGGCCATTCAAAACACAAAACACTGGACGACCCAAAACGATCTCCAACTATCAGCTGTGTGCTGAGAACATAAACAGAGCGCCAAAACAGCGAGGGGACTTTCCAACAGCACTGCAATAATACCGTGCTCACGTACTGCCGATGTTTGGCATGGAATGGCACAGGTGCAGAAGGTACAGAAGAATATTTATAAAATAAGCCAACAACTAATTTCGATGCAGAGTATTTATTTAGTTAGGTTGAGAAGCCACATCTTTTTTGAGGAGGGATGATAAAGAAACTTAAGTATTCCTTAAAGATTTTTAAGAGTTCTAAAGAAACACGCAAACCTCACACAAAACCCAAAACTTTCCTCATAAAAAAAAGAAAACAAAAACCTTTTTCCATGTGTTACTTACTTGAAAGTGATTTTCTTTGTTTGACTGTCTGGATTCCCCTTTATTACAGGACATCTAGCAATGAGAGAAAAAGCAAAAGACTAACCATGAGCACAAAGTGTTTGCTTTCTTTTTCCCCCCTTTAAAAAAATACATTTGATCATCTTCACAAGGAGGCAGCAACAGACGACGAAAAGTCTTCCCCATTTAGAGAAAAAAAGAGAGTTGTAATTCAATGCATTCTATTAATACTGTGTTGGAGGAACAAGGAAGTATACATTTCAACAAAACCTGTAATGCGTTAAATTCTTTGCTTTCCCATCAAGCAAAAGTGAAGAATATAGAAGCTTAGAACGGGCTCAATAGCTAGGAATTTATGGATGACTATTCGAGACACGTGGGTCTCCCAGATGGTGACCCAAGTTTTTTTTTTTTCTTTTCTTTTTTTAGTTCTCTGATAGGAGAGCATTTTATAAAGCAGGTTTATAACTGCAATTATCACAACTACATTCCAGCTGACTGAATTCGAGGTTGTGTTTAAATAATGTTCAGAACAAGACTCCATTAGCTACCATTTTAGAAGAGAATGAATTTATCAGTCTAAGCGATTCGGTAACCAGGGTGCACCATACAAACTCTTATAGCTCGAGAGCGATTATGGAAAACATCAATAAAACGTCTGTTTTAACGTCTGTTTTGTGTCACTGTGAGATACTTTCAGTTTGTGGAGAAGAAACCTCTTGGATAAATTCAACCTTAGGCATCTGGAGCAATGGCCAAACTCTGCTGAATTAGGTCATGATTCCAGAGTTGAGGCTTTTATCCAAGGTTTCTCTGACTTAACCACTGAACCGGCGGACAGGAATGTGGACCGGGTACCACCTCATCAGAGATGACGTTGTGCAAGACAAGGGTTTACAACAGTTGTGTCTTTTTATAGCAACTGATAACCACTGATGGTATCAGAGAAAAGGGAAAGCTGTCTGTCCACTGAACTGCGCTGCCATAGTGAACTATATTTACGCTATCGTCACTGACTGAGGACGTGTGTAGAGAAAGCAGACAGAGGCAGAGAGCAATGCGCATTGAAAGGGTCAATAACATAAGATTTAAGCTTTTTTTTTTTTTGACATGATGTGCGAGAACTTGGTTGAAGACAATGCTGTGGCTTCAGGGATCTAATACTGTACCGTGATTGGTATGGTGGGATCACCTGGAAACAAGAGTGCTCAAGGCACGCTCCTTTGGCAAGCCTACGGCAAAGAAGACACGCATGTACAGCCATGGAGGTACATCACCCAACAAATACAGCAGTCCTCATTCAGACACCAGCATGCAGACGGACAAAAACGGCACGCGTGCTCTCTTTCACACAGCACACACTCACCCATTCACATACACTCATACACACACACACATACTTTCCCTTTCTCAATGAGAAATACAGCAACATGTCCACTCTGATGTGGGCCTTAATGGCACTTAAAATTCATGGCCTAAAGTTCCACACAACAGCACTCAACATCAACAAGCTTCTTTTATCACATGGGGGAAACACCACATTGGCCTAAAGTAGGCAAAATAGCAACATTTAAGTTAAGCATAAGTCAATGCCATCAATTGATCCCATGGGATATAACTCTCCCCACAGCCTCTTATCAGCTTACCCGTTAATGATTAACTAACTTGAAAGTAGGAATGTGGAGGAAGAGGGGAAGGGACTGACATGAGTGTGGTCCACCAACTACAGAAGAGGTTAATCTGGCCTTATCCTCTTTCTATATTACAAACAGGCTGAGCTGGGTATCCTCAGCCATCTTAACGACTGACTGTGACCACAGACAAGTGGTTTCCATTTGTTTTAGCTAAGGGGGAGGGCGGGGCCGATGGGGGTGCTGGGGGTGCTAGGGGTGCTAGGTCTTGTGGACACGTGATTAAGGCATTCTAAGTCATGGCCCACCACCATTACCTCACTGCACAGCATTCAGCAGCTACAGTGAAACTTTAAGCAGATGGCAATGCTCTTTGGAGACTGGTGTGGATGGCGAAGCCCACCTGCAGAATGGCTCCATAAATGCGCAGCAGCACGTTCCTCGGCTCGTCCCCAACACTCTGCAGCTCCTCTGGGAGACCGCAGAGAAACAGCTTGTTACTTAGACCCCCCCTGCGATTTCAAAGTGAGGAGAAAAGGGGGAAAACGAACAAAATGAACAGTCATAGTTGCAATTTAGGCAAACACCAGTCTATTAACGCACATAAGACCACCCACAAGCCTTTAGCCACTGTCTATACTGCTACATGCCACATCCTCCAACAGCTGCGTGCTTTCTTCCGGTTTAAAAAAAAAAAAGATCTAACACATGCAATGCCTCACAAAATGGAGTTAACAGCACATCATGGATGCTGAACCAGGAATGACCCCCCTTAATGATTTAATCGCAACCGCTTAGCCAGTCTAGCACTAACAGAAACAAAAAAAAAAACCCTACCTGATGACAGTGATCTGGAAATCATTCTCTTCTACAGACTTCCAGGCTCCGTGGAGAAACTCTCTGCACCACAGAAACGCCTTTTGCTTGGTCTGCTGGTCGGGCTCGTCCGGGCGAATGTCTTTGCATTCTGGCTCCGTGTCCGGCTGCACCTGGAGCGCGTTTTCTGTCACCAGCAAACCCAGTGACATGGAAGGGGAAGAGGAGACCCCATTGATGAATTTAGTCTTCATGTTTGTCTACTGGACAAAGGCTATAATAGGACGCAGTGAATCGGCTGTGCGGGCTAGCTCGGCTGACAGTAGGAAGTGGGGAAGACAGATACTCAGAAGCGTTCGTGCTACTGAACCAGGGCGCCTAGCTGCTCGCTCTGCCTGCGTGCGGATGGATACCCCGCGTATGGTGCGTATTGTTGTGCGCGATTGGTTAAAGCAAAGAGGTCAGTCATGTCGTCTACAGCCACGCCCATCCTGCTCTCTGATTGGTCGACGGCGGCACAACCCAGTGAAACTGGCGTGTCGTCCACGGCGCGCCCAAAACAACAACAGCAGGGGGGGCTTCGGAATTTTGCATGTTTTTTGACTAAAATATTGACGTCTGACACCCGAAAACACAATTTATCAGTATGAGCAAAGAGAATATCTGTTAAACTGGACCTCTGGGGGGGAGGGGGTTTGATTTCATAGTTTACCAATGCCAATGCTTACCAATGTTTTCAATTGGCTAGCTAACAAACTTTACACGAGGATCCTCTTCACTACTGTTGTAGTTAAGTCCATTAAAAATCGAGTATAAATCCATATCGAGACAATATTTTGGCTTTAGCACTTCAATTAATGTTTTAAATGCCAAATATAGAGCCTTTTGTGTTTGATCCATCGGTGAGAGTCTTCTAGATGTAGATAGCTACAGTACAGTTCATTCTGAGTAAACGCCGAGACATTTGGTCGAGACAGAGATAGGAATGGCCAGTTACAAAAGCTTTGTACTTCATTAGACCTCATCATTTGCATAAATACTTCAGTGTATTGTATTGTGTAACCAATTTCTGTTTTTCTTATATGCAGTATACAAGACACAACACGTATACAAGTATCAACCACATGTACTCTGTGAGTCATTATAAATGATTGTTTTAGGGGTGGTTACACTCTGATATGCTGATTTCTCTAGTTTATGCCCTTTGTACTTTGTTTAGACATTATCATTTACATAACTACTTGTAAAATATCACACTTAATATTATAGTTTTTAAAAATAGTTAAATTCAGACATTGGACTTATAAACCAACACTGAACACTTCTGTTTGTGTACTGTTCATATTACATAATCACAGAAAAATGTTAATATCCCATTGACCTGATATGAAGACTTGCTCTTAGTCTTAGTCTTGAGTCCACCATAATTCAAGGCCATAACAAGATTGGGTCAACATGATGTCAAAATCAAGTCAAGGCTGATTCTACACTCTTAGTTTTAAAGAAAAAGATCATAAGTTCATTTGACCCTTGGAGCTGTGGAGTGACGTGTCTTCGAGGGCACGTCAAAAGGAGCTGTAAAGAACCATTTGTTCTTTAACGGTTACTCCATCATAAAGCAGTAAAATCCAATCCTTTCAAATAGCTATCAATGGCTCTATACACAAAAATGAACATCATGTTTGTCTCACAGCACTCTTTACAAAGCCTGGTTAAGACGGGGGAAAGTCAAAATGTTATGTTAAAAGTTATCCCATCTAAGATGAAATTCCCTGCATAGTGTAATAGAATGTGTTTTTTAACTCCATGACTCCATTACTTAATCATGTATTACTAACTATTGCAATGTGTGCAAATGTGCAACTGCTGGAAAACACCCTTCGACAGTGATTATGACTGTTTTTCTGCTTTGAGTGAGTCATTACACTGCCATGTGAGAAGTGGGGCCTATATTCTGGTGAGTACCACTGGGATCATTAGAATAGAGAGGGACATTTAAATGTTCAGTGTTTTTTACAAGATGTTTACCATCCATTAATTCTATAAGCTACAGTGATCAATCCTGTCTACATAACACATAACAAAGTAGGTGTACCATACTATGATTTCCAGTCACAGTAACAAACCTCAAGTAATGTATCTTTTTTTTCTGCTAGTGCCTTATAACACATCATAGGACTAATGAAACTAAATAAGACACTGTAAGCCACAGGAATTTGTCAGCAGCAGGTGAATGGAAAATCACCCGTTAGTGTGACTGCTTATGTAGGCAATCTACATCATATGACGCTGAATGACTGTTGCTGCTTGCTGCATTTCAAAATGTATTCAGGTTCAAGTTCAAGTGCTAATGTTTCTTCCAGTACTCTTCTTAAGTCTTAAGTCCATGTCACACTATCTACAATGGCAAGAATTATTCACACTCAGGTTAAACTACTGTTACATACTGTTGAGTGATCACCAGACACAAATCCTGACTGAGACACATGCAGACAGCAAACTATATTGAAAATGACTTTTATATTGTTTTCAAGTACTCAAAACAGTTAAATAAAAACAGGTTCCAGAATATACAGAGTGAGCAAGCTCCCCCAAAATGCATGTATACATCCCACATCGATACTTTCATCACACTCTACAGAGGAAGTCTAAAAAAAAAAAAAAAAACTTGGGAGGATTTTTTGTGATCTTATGAAAGTCAGTATCTGACAACCTGTCTGAGCTCCTGTGTACCAGACAGAAGGAAAAAGAAATCAAAGAGAGATAGAGAATGTCAGCTGCCTACTCATACGGTGAGTAATTAAATTAAAGGCTAAAAACTACTCTCCATAGTTACCTCACTGGCAAAGCACAAAATGCACAAAGCCTCAAGGTCAAAAAAGTTGTAATTCACTAAAATGTGGGACTAAAGACTTTTAATATACTTTTAATTTGATCAGTTTGTATCCACATTTTCCTATGGGGCTTCAGAGGTCAAACATGTCTAGATGTTCACACACTGTTTCAGCTGTTTTTAACTTTTTCATGGACCAGCACCAGGCCACAACAATGAGCACCATGGCCTTGGATGGCCAAAATATCTGATACATGATACAAAGGATTTTAACATAATATAAATGAAGAGGAGAGAATTATATCAGTTATGTTTTTTTTTGTAGCCCCTCTGTACAGTTTTCACTATTCCCTTTAGACATGGTAAGTGAAACACATGATCTTTAACACATCTGAACTTAAAAACCCATGCATTGTGTTTCTGAAAGTGGATGAACAGATCCCAGCCCTTTTTGCCTCGCACCAGGCTGAGAAGTTGAAGGAATAGGTCTACCAAAATGGTTTTAATGCCAATAGTGATTGAAAGCTTGCAGGGCAAGTTAGCAATAGGCTAATCAGATCATGCTAACTGCTGGCTTTCAGGGCCCTGCCAGCTTTTATTTGACATCGATTGTTTTTGGTGGAACTACTCCTGCAATGGGATAAAACGGCAAAGCTGGACAAAAACGGTGACAAACATCTGCACATTAAACAGACTCAGATAGATTCATACATATCTGTACACTTTTTATAATATTTATATTCATAAGGAATAAACAAAAAAGAAGTGCCATCACTAAAATGTAGAGAAAAAGATAGCTTGTGTCAATTTTAATTGTACATTTGCCATTTTTCCGCCCCGTTTAAATTACATAATTCAAATGAACACATGATTGGTAGGAACAAGGGTTATATACACAGCTTATGCATTGAGTCTGAGTGACTGGTCCTCTCTTCTTCTAGAGGAGATGTCGATGTCTATGGAATCTTTGCCCACGATGAGACGCAGGCGTTTCGCTGGTGGAAGTGGGATGAAATCATCCTCGTTGTCAAAGTAGTCCTCCTCCTCATCCTCAGAAGTCAACGAGTCCTCCTCAATGTTCTGCCCCATCTGAGCTCCCACGTCATGCTCAAGCACCTCCCCCGCCTCCCTCTTGACTATCCCTGTAAAGGTAACGTCATCGGGGTAGGTCCGCCGTAGACCCGCACCATCCTCCTCACGCTTCAGCTGGATCTTCAACTTTGTGGAACTACTGTGAGGGCCATGGCCAAAGCCATTGTTCAGCTTGGCCACATACGAACCAGCCCGCTCCTTTTCACGTTCCTTGCTGAACTTGATGCTAATCTTAGAGGAGCTGGATTTCGTATGCATGGGCTTGGCGTCCCGGGGTTCTGCCTTATTGCTGCTGCTGCTGTCCCTCCGGCGCCGCAGCGTCAGCTTAGGGATGCCTGTGTTGTTCTCCAGAATCAGCTGGGCATCATAACGCGTAATGCGCCGCTTCTTCTTGCCTTTCCCACGCCGTAGTTGCTTACCACTCTTGGTCGAGCCATTGTAGTGCTGGTGGTGGCCCGGGAGGCCGAGTGGCACCTTCCCGCAGTCGGCCACATCGGCAGCCCGGGCCGCATTCCTTAGGTCTGGCACACCCTCCTGAAGAAAGTCGTCCCCGTAGGAGCCCCCCACATCCTCCTGTTTTATTGTCCTCCTCCTCCTGGGGCAGGTTCCTTTTCTGGGACAGCTAGCTTCGAGGCTAGGGGTGTTCATCTGGTGCCCAACTGTCACTGGAACGGGCTCGCCTGGCTCCGTCTTGAGGGCCATGCCTCCGGCTAGCTTGGCTGGGCTGCTCGACTTTGGTCTTCGCCTACTGCCAGCAGCCACCTCCTGAGCACCGAGAGAGGTCTTTGTTGACCTACGAGTTCTGTAAGGGCAAGGAACGCTGTCCTTGCATGCTGAAGCACCCTTTGAGGAGTTCTGATTGTTTTCGTGAACTGCCGTGCGAGTCACACTACCCCTACAGCCAGAGAGCTGAGCAGGCCCTCGCCTGTCTGCCTCTCTCCTGGAGGACTGCTTGAGACTCAAGCCCCCAGCGCTCACACGGCTGGGTGCTTTCAGCTCTGCTGCTCGACACCATCTCCTTCCCTTAGACAAAGGCTGTGTGGGCTTAGATTTAAGTCTCTTTGGTAAACTGGAGTTGGTTGTTTGACTTCGTTTAGAGGATGAGGTAGAGGTAGGAGTGCTTGACAGAGTTTGCCTTGTTACAGCTCTGGTTTTGCCATGCTTTTTGAGACAGGCCTGTGACGTCCTCTTCCGTAATGCTGGGAGAACATGAGCAGAAAGAAAGATTAGTCCAACTCTAAACTCTATTCAATTATCTATCACAAGGTCAATTTTCTCAAAACCAAACCAAAAACACATTAAGATCATTAAAGGTCAATCTTCGCATTCTCTTACATGGTTGCCCACTTGGTGGTTCCTGAGACTCTGCTTCTGTGGAGGCAACGGACTGACTGTCGGAGTTCCTGCTGCCCTCCCCCATCTTCTTCAGTCTGTTCAGTCGCTTGTCGGTCTCCCTCAGGCCATACTTGCTATTGATCACTGGGACCTCCAAAGGCAGCCCTGCTTTTGACTTAAAAGCACCAGTGCCACGCCTGAAATGATAAAGTAACCATAGTAAAACATATGCATATACCAACCATACATCCTCAACTCATTTTCATTAATTTAATTCAATTAATTCTTTAAAAAACAAACCTTGGTTCTTTGTTTTGGAATTTCATGATATTATTAAGTTGCTATGAAGCAAAAATAAAACACCGCATGTAGTACCTTTCACAAGTATAGCATTCACAGAATTCATTGTTTTCGCCAAAGAAACCATCTCCATAGTAACAGGAGATCTCTTCCCCTGGTTCGATATCACGTAGGACCTTCACGCATGCAGTGTCTCGACCTGTTGATACAAACTGTAGCAGACCGCCTAGTCAGTTATTTAGATTTTAGCACATGCACCTAGTTAACGTTCACAGAACGCAACAAGCATTTGCCATATAGACCAAATTTGTACTAACCTTGCAATTTGGCCGACAATCTGTAACAGAAAATATAGAAATGTGGTGTTATTTAATTTGACAGACAACTGGGTGGCTCATTTATCAGTGGTGGAGATGTGGAGATCTTTTGTGTCTGCAGACAGGAGTAGAAGGATAGGCATGTAGGAGACAGGAATTAAGAAGAAATATACATTTAAAAAAAAAAACACGCAGTTTACAATATCTAAGTGTAGTGCTGGTGCAGTTCCTTGTATTATGTAATACATGCCATCAACAATAAGACTAATAATTTTGTGGTTTTCCACACCCTGCACCCTGTTTTGCTGCTGGCTTTGCTGCTGGCTTTGCTCCTTTTGCCCGTCTTCCACTGTTCACTGTTCTTTCTGGTCTAGAAATGTAATCCCTTTACTGGCAATGACTATTTTCTGATAAGTAAGTACTATACCTGCAATGCTAGTGCTGTGCTGCATTTACATGCTGGTAGAAAATACTGTTCCATATTTTACAGCAGAACTGACCCAGCAGCACCACGTTATGTGGCAGACAGTGGAATGCAGCCGTGCAAATGTTCCCATGATGATCTAATAGAATTTGCGTTCCTGCAGGGCGGTGCTGTTCTTGACTGTCGTGTAGTGTTTTAAAACTCATGTGAATGTTTCCCAATTCATGTTTTCATTGCATCTGGTTTGGAAAATTTAACAGAACATTTCACTGGCCACGATTTTACACTGCCACTGCTGCGGTCATTTACTCAATCACAAAATATTTTGCCGCCTACCCTACACCTTCATAATGTAAATGCAGCATAAGATTTTATGAAACTCTAAGCTTACAAGCTATATGAATAAAAAAAGTATTTCTAACCTATGTAATCAGCTACTAAAGAAAATATGTTTTAAAAGTGGACCATTTAGTTTTTCCATCTTTCTTGGTGTGGCAAGACTAAACATTTTATACACGTACCATGATTTATAAAGGCAGCAGGTCCCAGCCAGAGCTGAGCACAGTTCTTACGTGTAGAGTACATGACACTAAAGTCATTCTCTCCATGCCGTAACAACATTTTTTCTTCACTGGCAGACAGCTCAGCAATGCAGCCAACAAGGTGTTCAATTTTATCATTCCTTTTCCTAAAAGGTAAATAAATACATATATAAATACAGAACAATCAGGAACATTTATCATCATTTTGCAATAAAGAAAACACTTAATGCAGCTCACCAATCTTTTGTTGCTACAATTTTGGCTCCATTTTGCTCTGATGAATAGCGACTGCATGGAAGAATCTCAAACCCACTATCTGTAGCAAACATACGCAAGTAAACAAATACCTGCAGGAAAAAGTGAAATATATCTTTAATAGTTCAGACTTAAATGTGCAAAATGAAAGAATTTGCATATGGCAAAGGAGTTTAAAACATTTATGCATAATCAAATTTACATGTGCTTTGAAGAGCTTCTCCTGGGCCTTGGTCTTATTGAGAAAGTGATGCCTGCTCCAGTCTCCAGAGGTTAAAGCCTGAAAGGCTTTATCCAGGTTGTCATTCTTCTTGAAGCGTTCAATCACTTCCCTTAGCTCTGCTTGTCGACCCTTGATTGGACGAAACCTAAAAAAAAAAAGGCGAATCACCTCAAGGTTACAGACATAGACCATCTAATTTCAAGGCTACCAAATAGTGATCACCGAATGCCGTGTGTGACCAGCATTGATGTGCCAAAGGTCAGACTGAACTTCAGAAACACAAACCTGGTGTTCATTTTGTGGGTCTGGAAGCCCAGGTACGGGTCTAGGATCAAGCTGGTGGACAGGTCATCATACTCGCACAGCTCTTTTGCTGTCATCCCCGAGGAGGGCACATGGCGCCTCTCTGGTTCTGCAGCTGCCCCACTGACACCTGCCGGGCAGTGAAACATAACTGGTAAAAAGCCATAACAGACGCTGAGCTAACTGCTGAAAGAATAATCTAAATAAAACTGGTTGAAAAATTGATGACAACGTACAAAATTTTTACAACATCCACGTATCTGTATTCAGAGAACACTAAATCCAACTCCCTTGTCTTCTGTTGCTACTTCTTTTAAGCACTTTTATTAGCGTACTTACGTCTGCTGCATCTCCTGCCACTAGGGGAGCCCTTGCTCTGGCGCAGATGGGCCCTCTGCGTGTTCTGCAGCCTGGTCTTCCCAACGGGCTGATCACTGGAGAACCTGCTGCCATGTCTCCTGCCATTCAGCACCATGTTCTTGGTTTCTCCCATCTACTTCATACCAGCTGGCTCCCTGGTGAAGGTGCATTTAGCTCCTATGTGCTTATGAGAGATCATGCAGTGTGGAGGGGGGACGGTGCAACTCGGTTTTATCTCCCACTTGCATGGGCAATTTAAAGATACGGAGCAGACCGAAAACACACTTGCTGAACCAGAACCAGAACCAGAACCTATTTCCACCTGTTAAATATACAGAACATACATATAATTTAGTTCAAATCGGTATAATATGAGAAATACTGCTAAACCTCAAAGTGGTTGTGCTTTAAAACATAACAATGAGAGGAAAGTTGAGTTGTGTTTATCCACAAGAAAATGTATGATTGGAATTAAAAATCTTTATGGAACCATCTGCATTTATACGATTGGGGGTCTGGGCATTGGACAAAAATAAGAAGCAACAGAAAACCTGACTGGTCACGAACAGTTTATTCCTAATAGTTGAGATGCAGGTTGAGTTGCCAAGTATTACTGAGCTCAGACTGCCACCCATCGGCTGCTAGGGAAAATGAAACCAGGTGCCTTGAACGCAATTTAAAGCTAGCTACATTTTCAAAACATTTAGTGGTGGTGAACTACTGTGTACTTGCAGCTAAATGTTAGATAGTAGTATCTGTTACCATCCTAAGTGATATTCTCTGAAGGCACAGCTAGCTAACTAGCTCCAGCGGCTACCTAGCTAAACATTAAGGCAGCCAGAACGTTTTAACCAAACCCTTTTGTCCATTTAAACATTCACCGGGCAGACCACGACAGGAGAGCCCAGAACAAGCGTCTCTGAGGCGAAACTACACCCGAATGTAGCTAATGCTCACTGAATAGTGTAGTATTAACTAGTACATTAGCTAGCTATCTAAGTGAATATGGGCGTTAAGTTGTATGTAGCTAGCAGGGTTAGCTAGCTTATTTAGCTAGCTAGCTCGCTAGCGAATAGCCAGTCTGGAGAGCAGTGCGCTAGCTGCTAGCGGCTAGTGCTACAAAAACAAGAAAACACTTGGCAACTGACACGGACACCTTAGCTGCCTTGACTAGCATTGAGCTAACAGGTTCAGTAAACACTGGATCTCTTTAGCTGGGCAATTTCATTACAATTATGCACACTGACAAGAAACGTAAGATACTGCGGCAGGTTAGGAATTCCTCCCTGGGTTTGTTTCGACAGCACAGTGTTACGTTAATCGACTACCATCAGCTGGGCCTGAAAGGGGCTAGCTAAATGCTAAGCTAACACGGCTAGCGCTAGCGGCTCCTAGCTTTAGCTCGCACGCTAACCGCCCTGTCGGCTAACAAACGCACCCGGAAAGTGCCAAATAGGGAATTACCTCGCAAACGAGAGTTGACCAGTGCTTTAATACTCACTTCGTACTTTTTCCTATGATAACCCTTGTCCGTCACAAGCGCCAGAGGCAAGCGGAATGGCTCAGTAAATCTGCCATATAGCAAAACAAAAAATTGCCAGATAATTTACATTAAAATTCAAGATGGCGACTAGAGTGGAACGGCAGGACACAGAACCTCCTCCGAAAGAACTAGATCCCCCTGAAACACGATTTCGCTGCTTGCTGGTTCATTCTAGCCTGGTGTTTCACGCTTGTGCAAATCCGAGACGAGTCAAATAAACGCGGCCAAGGAAGCGCACAGCGACTGTTTTATCAACAACAGTGTCCTGCGAAACTCGGATGTGTACAAAGAGGAGCGCTGTTATTTCCCTTTAAATGTCCACTCGTGTGACTGCGCAGCTCACCGGCGTGCATAGCAACAACATCCTCCTCTCACCCCGAGCCAAGAGAGACACAAAGTTCCCCCAGCTTCAGATTTACTGCCATACTTCGAAGCCTGAGGGGTTATAAAGGTGAACTCAGGTATCATAAGACGTCAGGGTATCTTGGATAGTACGCTATATGGCACGGAATATATACTAGCTGAATGACCAGGTGATTATTGGACTTTTTCCCACCAAAACGTTTTTGTAAATGTATTTACTTACTAATTTTACATTTACAATATTATTATTATTAGCTGGAAGCACATAATATATATATATATATATATATATATATATATATATATATATATATATATATATATATATTATGTGCTTCCAGCTAATATATATATATATATATATATATATATATATATATATATATATTCATAAATATATTACGGTCAGTAATCTTATCTATAATCAATAAACCAATGCTGAGGAGTAATTACATTTTTCAGCTATACTACTAGATATGTATTCAGATAAATGGCTTATAATATTACAACAGACATACAAAACAAACTAAAAAGCTCAAATAATGTAATAAGTATTTAAATAATGGGTGTGGAGATGCATAATGCATAAAGTATGTTAGCAGTGTTTGGGATCTGCACAACCAAGATCTTAGCTCTGCAGAATTTGTGACTATATTACAATAACACCGATAAATGTTCCTCTATAAGTGCTTATTACATTGTAAAAAGTGGTAATACTGATGCCAAAGTAGGTACATATCTACAGTTCTTTATGAGTTAAAAAAGGGTCTTAAGGGTTGGTCCATAAATATTGTAAAACAGCCCCAGAACTGCGTCACTACTGTTATACAAGACACAATTCTCTGGACAAGTCACTCCAAGGGTTTGTGGTAATTCAAGATGACAGAAATACACACTTCCCAGGTGGATCATCTGAGTCAAGTACACTCATTTTCAGGGCCTTGAGAAACCATGAGTGTGAAACATGCAAAGCATGACTTTGCATGACTTTTATTGCTCATCTATGCGGTAGCTGCAGAGTGTACGTTCAAACAGTTAATCCAGTATCTTCAGAGGTGAGTCCTAGTTATCTAGTTACATGACCAGGCTTCTTCATAGTGTTTTTAAAATACTCCTTTGGAAAACACCCAGAATTTAATTTTAGGTGAATTCATGCTTAAATGTATCCTTTAAAGCTCCATCACTGGAAGTCATTACATAAAATGGTTACGAATACGCTTCCTGATGAGCGATGTAGCTCAGATGTGTATAAATATAAATGGCTCACACACATTCAAACCTAAATAAAATATTAAATAAATAACAAATGATGATATCTTAACTATATTAGAGCTCATGCTCCACCCAGAGTGAGAGTTTCAAATAATGTTATCAGTGGGTCACAGGATTACTCTTTGCCAGTAATGGAATAAAATGACATTGAGATTTATTAAAAACAGAAAAGCCCATAATGAGCTCATGTAAAAGCCAGTTTGCACTTCATTTTTTTTAATGAGAGTAATTTAAAAAATAGCTGTAATACATTTTTTCCCCAATAAAAAACATACATGAGATATTTGTTTGATTGTGGAGGGACTTTCATGAACATAACACTGTGATCAGTTCTTCAGACTTCTATGTGACAAACAAGATAAATGTTAATAATACTTTTGTTAATATTAACAAAATATAAAGATGGGTGAGTAAATGTATTACCTTTATAATAGCGTTGCTCAAGATTTCGAAATGTTAGCCTGTGTAATAGCAAAACCCAGAAGTCGCAAATACTCTATTTTCTATTACTGTCAATAGTTAAGTGAGTAGAAGATTAACAAATCTGAAAAGGCATGAAGTTAAAGATGAAGCATCTAAGCAAGAGCAGGACATTCTTTTTTTTTTGTATAATTTTAGGGTTAAAAGAAGAATGGGCAGCATGCAGAGCTTGTTAAGGTCATGGCTTGTTCACATAAAATTTGTACCAGCATATGAGCAGTTTTCACCAAGAGGTCTTTCAGATATTATCATGACCACCACAGTTCCCCTAAACAGCCGAAACTGCAAGCTAAAAACACTAGACTAACTTCTTCTAGCTTTCCCCTGCCCTGTGGGCATTGATTACTTACATTTACAGATTGTTTTTTAACAGTTACTTAGAGGAGCCCATGAGTTTGATGAGTTTTAGGTCAAGGCTTAAAAAGCCAGAGAATTTATAAAGCTTTCGAATTGAGCTGAAACATCATCATTACAGTTGGTGACACCTGATTTGCTATTAAAGGTATGAGACCTTGTCAAAAACAGGTCTCAGCAGTGCTTAGGGGGCCACAAAGATTCATTTGAATTTTTGCATTTTTATGATTCAGCTATGCAGAATCGAATCGAATCGTTAAATTTCCTTTTAAGTAAGAAGGATTTTCTTTTTGATGAGCTTCTGGGTGTAGCATCAGTCTTGAACATCATGATATCAGATCACTCTCTAACTGCAATGCAGGACAGAAGGAGGTCAGAAACATTTGAAACCAGTCTAGAAGCAGCTCTGAAAGGAGACACAGGTATGAACTGGTTTCCTTTCCTTATGTGAAGAACATCTGAAACGTCTAGATTCAAAACCTGCGTTTGAATAGTTAAATCATTTGTTAATACTACTACTACTACTACTACTACTACTACTAATAATAATAATAATAATAATATTAATAATAATAATAATATTAATAATAATAATACGGTCATACAATGTTTAAAAAGCAAAAAGCAAAGACAGCAACAGCTATGCTTCACCATAGGTATAATATGAGAGCTGTTGCTCTCCTTATCATGGGAAGCCGGAGCATGTTGATGATGTCATGCAGTTAGAAAGAACAACAAGAGCTCCTCTGATAGGGACTCAGCCTTAGCCACCAGTTTAGCATTGCTATCACCGCCAGTTTCCAGATAACAGGCTCTTTATGGATGAACCAACTCTGTCCAGGACAGTCGTTTAAATGTAGCTGCAGCGCTTAACAGCCTCGCTGAAGAGGAACATGCTTAATTAAAGGGTGTCTCGGTTGTTTTGTTAGCACCGGACAGGAACGCTAACGCTAGCTAACTTCTACCGCTAAGTTAGCTTCTGCTTGTTGTTGTCCAGTTAGCTAACTAGTGCTAGCTAACCTAGCTGGGCTTTGCTAGCCAGGACTCCGGTTTTAAACGCTGCACGTTATTTGCACTGTCAGCATCACGATAACATTTGCTAAGTTGTTCGAGTTCAGTCCATAATGTAAGGTTTCGAGGGAAAGCCAGCATGCTAAGGTAAGAGCATTTTACCAGAGATCAACTGTTGACATGGTTAAATTCTAGCCAGTTATGTAGCTGTCACCCAGACAGAGCACTTCAGATAGCTATCTTTGCATTTTTAAATTACAGTGTAACTCATAGCATCGTGTTGTGAAACGTTAGCTACATAAGCCCCTGAAATTGTGCCTATCTATCTGTCTGTCTGTCTGTCTGTATGTATACAAGTATGTGTTCTTACAACTTGAAATCTAAAGTGTACACTGTGCTCTCTCTTGTCAGGTGGAAATGTCTCACTGAAGGAGCATGACAGAAGCATGAGCTCATTAGAGCTTTAGAAATTTACTGTTAGTGATCATGCCTCCAAGGAAGAGACCACTCGCTCCTGTTAGTGCCAGAAGGCGGCTGAAGGCAGATGAAGATTACTTTCCTTTCAATTTGCTGCCGGTCGAATGCCAGCTCCATGTGCTTTCCTTTCTCAGCGAGGTGGACAAGTGTAACTCTGCTCTTGTGTGTTCTAGCTGGAGCCGCCTGGTGCGCTCTGGAAAGCTCTGGAGAGTAGCAGACTATTCCCGCCGTGGCGTGTTTCATCTCGGACAGGAAGGACTGCTTGTGTCCAACAGGGAATTTGAGCGCTGGAAGTCATGGGTTCACCATTACACGCACCACCTCATATCCCGCGGGGCCAGTCTCCTTACCCTAAAGGCAAGCTTTGACTTGGGGGACCAGTGCAATAAGTGGGGAGAGCTCCTGTCTCACCTGCTGGAGAATGTCCACTGCAGGGATCTCAGTCATTTAGACTTGAACTGGACATTCACGCTGCTGGAGCCGCTGGACCTCCGTGTCCACTCCAGCTCTAGCTCTCACCAGGACAACATCACCAAAATGGACCAGGTCAATAACTTCCAGATCCTTTTAGCCAGACTAGCCCAGAGCTGTCCGCGAATCACCAAGATGCGCCTGCACTTTGACTGGTCGGAGTCGTCGGTAGCTTTGATAACTCAGTTTCAACACCTCCGCATCTTGGAACTCAAGTACTTCTGGGTATTTAAAGGCGTAAGCCCAAGCACCTTGCAAACACTGACCAAATCGCTGCCTAACCTCAAGTCCCTTACTCTCCATGTTCTCGTGCCACTTCGAAATCTGGGCATTTCATACACTCTTGAGTCCCTATCCCTGGAGTTCCTTGATGTCTCCCCCAGCCGAGGCCTGGTTTTCTCTTGCCTCAAACTGCCTGCGCTTCGAGAGCTGCGGGCCAAAAAGATTGTGCGGGGGATAACTCTGGACCGCCGCACCCGGATCCGGATCCAGAGCAGGTGGCCTTGCCTGTATCAGGTCTTGCGGGAGGGGACGCCCAAGCTGCAGGCCCTTAACAATGAACGGCTTCCTCCCAATTGGAAAGAGCAGAATTACGGAGAGCTTACTTCCATTCTCCAGCAGTCCTGCTACTGCCTTCAGCATCTAGACAGTTGGCTCTGGTAATTAAAAAAAAAAAAAAAAGACAAACTATTGACAAAATATTGCACACTTTTATAAAATTGTGGTCCCGACCTGCAGAAATCCGAATGGAAAAACTCCCTCCTTACGCCTGGGGTGTCTAATCTTTTAAAGGCACAGGATGGTTGCAGGCTTTTCAACAAAATTGTGCAAAGACTGAAACCAACTCATTAAACCACTGCAATTAGGAGTGAAAACCTGCAGCAGTCCTTCACTCTGCTTTACTAGGATGTTTTAAAAAACAAACAAACAAACATCAAGCACCATTTGGGACCAAAAATGTATACTGATTGACAAGAAAGTCAACGACTTGAAAAAGAAGGAACAAGAACCAAGAAATTCCAGGGCATTATTATTCTTATTATTAATTATTATAATAATAACTATTATTACTGTTATTATTGTTATTATTATTATTATTATTGTTGTTGTTATTATTGTTATTATTGCCTTTCCATAATATATTGCCCTGGCTCTTTTTTGTTCTTGTTTTGTGGCAAGGGTCCAAAAGGAGGCTGAATTCAGATTGCAGACCAAATACTTCTGACCCACAACAAAAGCGGATCCAGTTTTCAGTCGATGTAGCTCCATGTTTTGTCTGTTGAAGTGATGTGACTATAGTGCAGCCCTGTCCAGCTATATGAAATGTATTGATCCCTGCATAACAAAGCAAAGCATTGGCTAAATGGTTGAATCGAAGCCCAAATGCCTGTTAGAAAGATCATTACTAAATGGTATGGTGAGCATCACGTTTAACGCTCTTTCTAGCATTTGCGATGATCTAAATACTATGAAGCTACCGGGAAATTGGGCCCAGTTTTTGTTTTGGAAGCCTAGCCATCTTGGTTGTGTTGGCAGTCTAGAAATATATGCTGACTTGCCATAAGGGGGAAGCAGTGAGCGGTGAGATGATGTGTTGTAGTGTAAGTGTAAATCAGATTTGAATTTTTAATTCATTTGATATTTCTTTTACTTTGTCATTCCAGAAGCAAAGAAAGATTATATATATATTATTATTATTATTTGTTTTTTTTGTTTGTTTTTTTTTTTTTTTTTTTGCTTTAGAATAACTTGAGGTTTAATGCAACAAGAAACATGCTGTTTCAGTAACGGCACAGTGCTTTAATATGTCAAACCATCAGTACATTCGTTTTAAAACTTTGCTTCAATCAGATATTAGTCTTTAATTATTTTACTTGAATATCATTTGAGAAGTTCTACTTTCATTTGAGCTTTAGATTGAGCATTTTTAAAAAACAGGTATATTAGTTCAGATGGTAATATTCAATAATACAAAATCTATTATACACAGGGAATACCCTCACATTATCTTATCTAACGCTTTAATTGTAATTTAACAGGTTCTTCAATCCAGATTTTATGATCAGAAAAAAGCAGCTTTTCTTTCTTTAAACTAAATTTCAGATGGCTGCACCAGACCAAGGAGTATGCTCACGTTGATATTAATATGTACAGAGATGCCATATATGCCATGAACTAGTTCTTTTAAGGAGGTTTGATAAGAACCCCATCAAAGAGTCAAACCCTATAATGGTTTAGTAAACCCAGACTTGCTTTGGTTTGGTTTTTCTAAACAGTGGGGGGTAAATCTAATCTGCAGATACAAAGACTGATGGAGCAAGTGATTTAGTGTGTTTTGTGACTAGAGAAAATGTGGCTTTGTGTGGCAGATTTCCCCTATCGTTGTTACCATATGCATTGAGCATTCCTACCTTGTATCAAAAGAACCTTGTATGTGTAATACTTCATACCTATCCATAGAGGTCCCCTTTATCCACAGTTTTGTATTACAGTCAGACTGTCTGTTGTATCCTGTTCAATTCATTATTGGCCCTTGCACTGATTTTTTTTAATGGCTAGGGGAAACCGTGTAATGCAGTGATTTACTGAATATTGCCTGGAATTGTTATCAGCTGACAGAATAAATCCAGTTTTATTGGACAGCAATGTTAGTGTCACTGTCTCCCTGTCTGTTACAACATCAATTTGTTTAGTTAGAAACACAAACAAAAGTTTAGTACACACCTAATTTTGATGGTTATTTGAATTGGGTTAATAATGATCTATGTTGAAAATGTATTTGATCAACAGGTTTAGTTTAGAATTAGGTTTAGGTGTTGGGTTGATGTAAAGGTTAGGATTAGCTTTAGGTTTTGGGTTAGAGTTTAATGGAGTTGTATTTGTTGGACAGATGTTTAAAACGTAGCTCAATGTTAGATCAGCTGATCACCCCCAAAGCTTTTACAGGAGACTATCAAAATATAGTTTTGCCTTTCTTCTGAAATATTCTAAAATAATTAAAACATAAAGAACTAAAAGTAAGCTACTTTATTTCTTCAGCTGGTTGACAAGTTATTTCATTTTAGCGGTAAACGAGGTCTAAATAACAAAGAATGTGGATAAATGAATATGAGATGTTTGCACAATATAAGAAAAATTCAAAGTTGACCTTGAATGGTAAGCAAATGAAAACAACATAGTTAAACTCAATATGAACTTCGCCACAGAACCACTGAAAAGGTTGGACTGGTTCTTTGCTGGTGTTTGATTGATGTGTTTTTCATAATCTTACAGGCATTATGATTTTAAAGTGCCTCTTACACTTTAATGATTGAAACTCACTCCTAATGTAAATAATTATTAACAAAAATTATGAAGAGTGACATATGTAGGAAACAATATTTTAAAATAGTTTCAACAGCAAGCAAATACCCAGCATAACATAACCGCCACAGAAAATGGCAACTTTACAGGAACAAAAAAAACGTTCTAATTTCCAATGAAAGTTCAAAAAGAAACGTTTTTGTGAAGTGAAGTTTTTTTTACCCGCTGCATAATTCCATTTGTTCTGACTGTAATCCCTTTTATAAGTAGTTATGTCCAAACTTTTAGTTTTGTGCCTCAGGAAGGCTAAGTGGAATATTCTGTCCTGGCACCAAAGTGGTGGAACGAACTTCCCTTGGCTGCCTGAACCGCAAAGTCGCTTGCTGTCTTCAAACGCAGACTGAAGACCCATCTCTTCCAAGAGTACTTGAACAAGGTGTAGTGCAGAGTATTTAGTAGTATCTAAGCTTAGAGGTATCTTTTGGATGTTTGCCGATACAAACTAGCTGAGAATATTTTTTGAGTAAATAGTAAAGCACTTTTGTAAGTCGCTCTGGATAAGCGCGTCTGCTAAATGCCTTAAATGCAAATGAGTATACTGTGTATACTGACACTTTTATAGAAAACTGCTAGCAAGGTAACATGAGGCAGATCTTTATGATACAGTTACTATTTGGAAAGCTTTCATCTGTATTTTTCTATGTTTGTTTATTGGCAAACTCAAAGGAGCAAGCATGGTTCTATATAGGACCAAAAGTGGTTTATCTATGACATCTTTCAAATAACAATTTTAAGCTCATCTAAATATGATTATGGCACTGTTTTAAAAGAATGGTTCCATTTTCTATTAGGTAGAAAAGATATTTGACCAGATTTTTGTCTTGTTACATGTTTTCTTATAAAGAAGCATTTCTTGTATATGTAATCATGAGACATTTGTTGAGTAATTTAGAGTTTATTACTATGTGCTGTAATCCAGGAGGTGATTTATAAGAAACACAAGGAAATGGTTTCCCTACTGAGCAAAGTGCAGCCAAGTTAAACATTGTTCACGAACCATAAAGATGTAAATATCTTGCAATAATTGTTCTAACGTAAGGTAGCAGTCTCAGGTCTTGCTTCAGCTACACTATGATACCCACAGGTGAACATTTCTTTTCTTGGTCATCTGTGACAGTTTGCCTTGATGGCCCTAGCATTGTGCTTTTTAGGGACCATATATTTTCCATTGCCTTGTAACGCACCCAGTTCATTTCAACTACAAATCATTATTGCTCTGAGTCAAAGAGAGTCACTTGCCCAGGACATGTTTTCTATGTCATTACCACAGCCAGGCTTTCCTCTCTTCTGTTTTTCCATCTTCTCTCTCTTCAAGTTAAGAATGTGCAGTACAGGGAGGGGAAAAGAGCTCAAATCTCCTCCCCTAACACTCTCCTCACAGAATGCACACATGCTATCAATTTTACTTGCATGAGTTGCAGGTCAGCAGTGGTGGAGAACCAAGGTTGTCAGCGTCTTCTTCTATGCAAAACCTTGAGTTTTACGGTAACTTCATGAGAAGAAACCCTGGGTTTGTGGTTCGTCAGCATGGTCTCAAACAGCTGGATTGCTCATCATCTAGATTTGTACATTATCTAGCAGAGCACAGGATGGAATCAAGAGTGGATACAAATGGAGACTTCTCTTGATTTGTGTGGTAGAGCTGGTGCAGATCTTTTTTTCACCTGCATCTTTCAGCAGGTTGACCATGTTTGGAGAGGAAAAGCTTTCTCTTGTGAGATCCTCCTCTGGATCTTCTTGCCCAGGACTGGTGGATTAGACAGATTAGATTGAAGCAACTTCTCTGTTTGATCACCCCTGCTAGTTAATGTGTAATCCTATGGAAGGTGGTGCTTTAATGCCTTTGACCGTGCATGTTTCCTGGATTTATGAGAAGGTTCAGAGTCTAATAAAGGGACACAGGTTCCTTACTTAGCCTACAGTCATTCTTCAGGGTCTCTCAGAAAGGACAGACATGGCTAAGGGGGTATACATCTCCAAGGGCCTGGCTATTGCCACTGTGGTGCTCACTGTTTCTGCTGTTTGTGGCATTGTCTTGATGGTGGTCATGTATCAGCTACAGATAGAAAAACACCCACCAATATATCCTTCAATAGTGACTCCTACTACACAGATTCCGACGGGACCTCCACCGAGTCTGAGGCTTCCAGACAGTTTGATCCCGGAGAGCTACCAAGTCTACCTTCAGCCATACCTCTTTAAGGTGCTGCCCAACAACACAGAGCAAGTTCATGTTTTCAAAGGAAACTCAACGGTGAGGTTGAAGTGTGTGAAAGACACCAGGAGTATCTTTCTTCATGTCCTGCTGCTCTCTGTGAACACAGTGGTGGTGACTCATTCTTTCACAGGAAAGAATATAGAGGTGGAGAGATACAATGTGCACCAAAACAAATCCAATTTCTTTGAGATCCAGCTAAAGGAGGTTTTGAAAGGAAACGGGAGCTATTATGATCTATTCACTGAATTTGAAGGGGAACTTCTTGACGATTTGGCTGGTCTTTACATGAGCCAATACACCGAGAACCAGACAAGTAATGACCAGACAAGGTAAGTAGCATTTTCGTTTTTCATATACACACACCTCTTTGAGTCCCTGCATATCAGGATTGCTTGTGTACTAGACACAAGTCATGTGGTACCTTTTGCTTTTGTGGAAGAAACTTTGAAAGAAGTCTTTGTTTGTGAAGACCAAGTCCAAGAGCCATGCTGATTGTTCTCCTTATGTCATACATCACTGCAAATCTTTCATCTGTCTGGTAAATGAAAGGACCCTGCTAATGAAGTGCGTGATCACTCCACTAAAACTTAATTCACAGAAATTAATTCTCACACTTGAATGGATGTCTTCTTTAGGACAATGAAGAGGGCACACAGTTTAGAAACTCACACATTCCCTCTGGATATCACATTGCTTAAGGCAATTTCTTGTCTGGAGCAGTATTTATGTTCTGTACTCTGAAGTGTTTATTGTAAAAAGAGCCCCCAACCTAGCCCCTCACCACTTTAAAAGAGTGTCTTTTCACCTTTCCCCATGGAAGTTCCCTCAGCTGTGCTGTTTGCAGTACATCTAAACAGATGAACTGCAGAATATTTTGGATAGCTTCTGATTGTACAATTACATGGAATTATACTTTGGAATTTCTGGATTTCCTGTCTGTGTTTTTCTGTGTCTGCATGTTTACAGTTTTATGTAAATACCTTTTTCCTGAAAGATTTCTCGTCGCAAGCCAGATGCAACCCACAGACGCAAGAAAAGTATTTCCTTGCTTTGATGAGCCAGCTCTGAAAGCCGTGTTCAATATCACTATTATCCACAGGATGGATACCATAGCCCGATCAAATACTGAAGGTAAGACAGTTGTCTTACAATCGGTCTGTCTATACAGTATGCAATTCCTGTTCATGTGCAGCACAACAGAGAATACTAATGGCCTGCTTTGCACTGGTAAATTCAGGCTTTTAAGCTGGAAAGTTTGTTTTATCCATGTCTGTGCAAGTCAGATGAGCCCTACCATTACATCTCAGAACAACAAAAAAAAATTTAGCAGCACACAGAGTTTGATATCATCTGATATCATGTTTCCTATTCAACAGGAAATGACCGATATATGGATATAGATGGAGAGAAATGGATTGTTACTACGTTTCATCCGACCCCAGTCATGTCTACATATCTCTTGGCGTTCACAGTAAATGATTTCATCAGCACCAAAGTTGATCTTGACAACAAAGAAATAAGGGTCTGTTTTTCACTTTCTATTTTAACTGATTATTATTTCTATTCAGATTATTAGTGGTAGTAGTTGCAGTTGTTGATGTGGTTGTTTTTGTGCTTCATTCAAAAACACCTGAAACTGAAAAAATGTAGTAACAAGCAGTTACTGCTTATGAATCATTTTATTGTATGATCTATGTGGGCAGTACTGTGCAAAAGTCAGAGACCACTCTTTATTGAATTTTCAGTCAATATGTCCAGTACAAGTTTCATATATTTTGTGGAGATATTTCTGGGGAGATATAAGATAATCCACTTGAGTAAATAAGGACTTTCCAACACTGGTAAGACTACATGTATATGCAGTACTGTTTAATGCCTAAAATGATTATAAGACTCAAAGAAAACAAAACATCCCTCAAACATCCATACAAGGCCTGGTAGACCACCAAAACTGCCACCATTATATTAACAGAGAAAACGCATCTTTGACAGAGTGGAGAAAATCAAGCTCCAGTCTTCATTTAGAGACATCCTTTCAAAAAAATGACTGAACAGAAAAAATAAAGAATTAATATTAACAGACTGAATTAACAGACTGCTGTGACTGCTGGTGTTCACAGAACAAATCAACATTATTTAATGTATTTGGGAACAGAAGAAGATTCTGTTGAAAAAAAGTATGGAGATGTGGTCAAATCTAGTAGAATTTTTTGGAAAAACTGCAAGCAAATCTCCTAAAAAGATATTTAGCTTGAGCATCACAAAAAGTAAAGACTGGTCTCCAATAAAAAAGTGCTGCATTTAAACAGTACTGTAGATATGGAGTGGCACTGTGGATTCTGTCCTCACAACTATTTCCTTAGGAAACTACACTTTTAAGAATTGGTCCCTAAATTGCACCCTAGGTGTGACTGTAATGGACTAGTACCATGTCTAGTAGTATGGCTGCCTTGCCCCCAGTGATTCTGGGTTGGGAACCCACCGTGAATAATTAGAAAGAACTAGGAAGCCAACATTACGCTACAGCTTAAAAACCTTGTTGGTGCAGTACTATCTGCTGTTTATTGACAGAGGCATTAGGATTCATGGTAGGCAAGTATTCATAGCACACTGTTTGTGTAATGTGGACATTCCACAAATGTCTGTATATTATGATGGTCTTGTGTTTGTTTCCTGAATCTGAATCCTTATAAACTCCACATTTTGATTTTTACATACTGGTATTAAACGGATTTACTCAGATTTGGTTTTATTCAGTTTAGATTTAGATGCCTTTAAAGTTCATATTAGTTCAGTTCACATTAAGATCAGTATGTTTTATATATCCATTTTCTCAATACTGTGTGTTCTTAGATATGGGCCCGACCTGAGGCTGTGGCTGCTGGCCATGCGAAGTATGCATTGGAAATCACCAAGGAGATTCTGAGCTTCTATGAGGAGCTTTTTCATTTGAAATATCCATTACGCAAACTAGGTAAGATAACAACAACAACAAAAAAATAACACAATAACAAAATAACAATAGACTTCAACAGACATTTCAAAGACTTCAAGTGACTAAAAGGAAGGGTAAATCCTATGTTCCTCTACACAGATCAGATTGCCCTTCCAGACTTTGGTGCAGGTGCTATGGAAAACTGGGGTCTAATAATGTACCGTGAGACTGCTCTACTATTCGAAGAAGGTGTATCGTCTACCTCCAACAAGGAATGGATTTCCATTGTGATAGCTCATGAACTGGCTCATCAGGTACAACTAGTCACATTTGATTCGTAGCTAATTTAATCTAATCTAATCTAGACAAAGTTAATCTAGTTTAGTGAAGAAGGAACACTTACAAGGTCTAAGATGATTTTAAGTCATAAATCTGTTCGATTCATGAGTTATTCAAAAATTTTGCTATTAAATGTACCAAGTGGCAGGTGTTTATGATCAACTTGGCTTTTAGTGGAACCCATCATTCATGATCCTCTCTGTATTTTCAGTGGTTTGGAAACCTGGTGACGATGAAATGGTGGAATAACCTGTGGCTGAGTGAAGGATTCGCAACATACATTTCATACCTTGGAGTGGACAAAGTGCAGCCTGACTGGAACATGGTAGGTTAGGGGGGAAAGAAATTAATTAAGAATCTCATTGAATTTTTGGGCCTTTTCAGGTTTAAGTGTACATTACATACTATATACATGATACTTGTCATATGCAAAGTTGGTATACCTCTGTCATGACATGATTTTAAATCTGAAAAAAAGTTAACACATCCTATGCAAGAAACAAATGTATTATAGGGCATTATAACAAATGGTGATTGGGCACTAAAATGTGTAGAAGTGTTTTCTGTAGAAGATGTGTCTTAATTCTCACTTGTAATAAAACATATGCTGAGGTGCCCAAACCTAGAACTGCATATCATTGTGATATAATTATGTGAACAAATGGGTTTACTTCAGTTATAGAGAAACTAACTATAAATAGTTAGAACTATTCTAAGGGACCTGTGACTGACAGAAGCCCTAAAAATTAATTAATTGCGTATTATGGCAGAATTGTTAAGAGTTGTGGGGTCCAGTGCAAAGTGCTATTAGTGTCTCACTGTCTAATTATAACTGCAAAGTAACAAGGAGCCAAATGGATGTTAGCTAATTATACCCTTGTTTTATTCATTCATTCATTCATTCATTCATTCATTCATTCACATCAGTAGTTGTGGTTGTTTTTGCACTACTCCCTTGGTGGTCCAGTTTTTGTTTTCTGACCCATTAGCAAATATATAAGCAAAACAAAACATTGTGCACACTGTTCCGCTATCATATTATATTTCTGCTGAAATGCCCACCCCCAACTTCAGCTGGAACAAGAGCTTCTTGTTATTTCCAGGAAGATCTGATTGTTCTAAAAGAAGTCCAGCCCGCCATGGAGGTGGATTCTCTTAACTCATCACACCCTCTCAGCTCCACAGAGGCCGAAATCCAGACTCCCTCTGAAATCACAGATCTCTTTGACAGCATTAGTTACAGCAAGGTCAGTCCCCTCACATCCATATCCATTTAATTGTGTTTATATGTAAGTATGTTTAGTTTGATATAATAATAATGTTTATGTGTGTTATGAAAGTAATTTCTCTTTGCCTTGGTGAGAAAAGTTATCATGTCATTGCAATAGGGTGCAGCTGTGCTAAGAATGCTCTGTACTCACATAGGAGAGACTGCATTTTTCCAAGGCCTTAAGGTGAGTGGATGCATGCCAATAACAAGAGTAAATTACTGTTGGGGCTGAACAACAGTGATAAATAAGTCATGTTGTGATATTTTAGGCTGTTTTTGGTGAACAAACACTGTATTATCTCAAGAACAAATTAGGAGTTACTCACATAAATTATCCTGAAGGTGTGGAATGGAGTTCTGGGCTCTGGACAGGCCTGTTGAGTTCTAACACAACAAACAGCAAACCATTTTGTTATGGGCCCAGACTTGTGCACTGGTAGCATACAATTCTCTAGAATGGCACTGCATTATTTAATGCTAGTTATTTAATTATTTAAGCTTGTGTGGTTTCCAATTCACAATGCCAGCACTAATAGTTGACTAGGGCAGCTTTCGCAAGGCAAACATTTGAAAATTAGATTAGTTGGAAAGATGGAAACTGTATGCTTGAGTTTTAGGCACAGCTTGGTGCATGTGTGGCTGAAATAGCTGAAACCAGTAATGAGAGGAGCTATTTTTGTAACATAGTGCAGTACACAACATCATATTGCAATTAATTTACTGATTACAATGATTCCGTGCCTTTAATATCAGCGTACCATATCGGCATGCCTCATAATACATAAAAAAGGGTTAAAGATGGGCCAACGTTTTTCTGATCAAAACTGCATATAGAATATAATAATGTAAATCTCATTTCAATGTGTCCTTATAGCTTTATCTTGAGAAGTACCAGTACCAGAATGCTCAGACTACAGACTTGTGGAAATGCATGGAGGAGGTAAATATGTGCATGGCTGTTTAAACTTGTCAAACACCAAATACAAATAGCGATTTTCTCTATAAGTGATGAGTGATAAAGTTGACCATGCACTGATTTATATGATGGAAGCATGCATACTAACATGTAACTAACTAATCATACCCTCATTTACTAATCATTCCCTTAATAAGACTTCTGGGGAGAATGTAGCAAGCATCATGAAGGGATGGACTGAGCAAGTGGGCTTTCCGGTTATCAGCATAAACACCAGCACTGGGGAGATCTCTCAGCAGCAGTTCCTTCTAAACCAAACAGTGGACTACGGGTGAGTACCAAGCCATAAAGGAAAAACTCAAAGTGCGGTCCTGAAACACAGATCATTCAAACTTTATTGGATGCCAAAATGACCGACAGGGTGAAATTCAATGCCGGTTTCACTGCAGGACATGGGGAGTTCAAAACGGAGGCTCTGTGGGCCAGTTTAATTTCCTCCCTAAACAAAACACAGTCCTGAATGCCTGTTTGGTGTTGTTTATACACATAGGCAAGCCCTCTTTGTGGACCTTGGTTTTGAGCCCAGTTTTCTTTCCTTTTTTTTTTTTTTTTTTTTTTTTTGAGCAATTTATCAAGTGACAGAAATGTCTTGTGAATGCTCTATTATTCTTTGTTCTCCATAGGCTTGAATGGCAGGTTCCAATCAGATTTATGAAGTCTCCCAATTTCGATGTAGAGAAAGATTTATTGAAAGAAAAGGGGCCAGGTAAGAGACTTTCTATACACTCCCAGTTAACATACGATACTTTACTAACCCACGAGGCTTTTAAGCTGTAGTGTAATGTTGGCTTTCTAGTTCTTTTTAATTATTCACGGTGGGTTTTAGCACATGTAGAAAAGTTGCTTGTTCTCTCTGTAGTCGAAAGGCCTGCTTATGACCTTAAACCTGATGAATGGCTCCTGGCCAACATTAACTGCACTGGTTATTACCGAGTCAACTATGATGAAGAAAACTGGAATAAACTTATTAAACAGCTTGAGACCAGACATGACGTGAGTATTTTTAACAGTCTTTTGTTTAAAAAAATGAAAAAGAAAAAAAGGTTAAGGTTCAGTTCATTCTTTGCTGCAGAAGCATGTGTTTAAGGTTAAGATTGTAGTTCATATAATTACAGTTTACAGACTAGAGATGGTAAATATTCATGGTAAATATTATAGTTTTATGGCATTAAAGTCAATGGTATTTCAACATCTTTCCTGTTGTTGTTGTTCTTCTTCTTATTATTATTACTATTATTATTAATAATAATAAACTCTGACTCGTAAAGATATGAAGGAAAATGTTTTTGGTTGAACAAATGTCCCCTTTTTGAAAATAAATAAGAAAGCTGCACTTGAGGTTCCAGCTGTTCCAGCTAATGATTATATTCATTAATTAATTAATCTGCTGGTTATTTTCTTACAAAACTTACAAAAGAAATTGGTGGGATTTTCTTTTTTTGCTTTTTAAAGTTTTGAATACTGGTATTAAGCAAATGTACATGGTATGATAAACATCAATTTTTCATAAGATGGTATACCTAAAAACCAGTACAACACTGCAACCCTAACACATAGATTATTGTTGCTATTGTAACAAATCCTTGTATTTCCATTTTTGTATTTTTTTGTACTTTTTTGTAAAGCTGTTCAAAATTTGACAATTTCTTTTTATGTAAATGATAACTGGTGATTTTAAATTATGCAAACAATAATATGTTTGAAAGCACAAGCTATCCATTACACTATTCCACAATTTGGTGATGAAATATTTATAAATTAATGTTAATGTAAAATTTTGTGACATTAACATTGACCATTAACCCCTTAAAGCAGAAAACCTTATTACACCCTTAGGCGTATTATTCAGTCACTTCAGTGACCTCTGCACAACTAGTGGGGCTATTCTTTGATAATAAAAGTTAAAAAAGGTTAAGAATTATTTGCTCTTATAGAGATAAGGTTTTTTTTATAAAAAGAAAGTTTCCATGTCCCATTTCACTGTCTGACATTTCTTTCAAAGGTTATCCCACTCATCAGCCGTGGCCAGCTAATTGACGATGCGTTTAACCTCGCTCGGTATGGTTTTTTTACTTACTTGTTTAATCGTTTAATCTGATGCATGTTTACATGTGTATTGACAAACAAGAGATCACATTCATTTTAGCTCTTATATTGTAAAGTATTTGAGAAATATAATATTTAGTACTTGCACATGTCTTCTAAAGGGCCAAATATATCAATGTCACTTTGGCACTAAATACCACCAAATATCTGATAAATGAGACTGAATACATTCCATGGGAGTCGGCTCTGAACAACCTGCAGTTTTTCATCCTCATGTTTGACCGCTCTGAGGTCTACGGCCCCATGCAGGTGAGTCAAATCAATAGCACCTGGTAAAAGTCCATGTATGATCAGCACAAGTGTGAATCTACTTATTTACTTTGTGTGTGTGTGTGTGTGTGTGTGTGTGTGTGTGTGTGTGTGTGTGTATGTGTGTACAGAAATACCTACGGAAGCAAGTTGGACCCCTGTATGATTACTTTCAAAACTACACTGACAATGCCACTGTTCCAGAGAAACACTCTGACCAGTAACTATACAACTTGCATATTGATTTCATAGTAATATTGATTTTTTGGATGTCATTATAATAATTCTTAGTCATTTTAAACAATGCATAGTCTTTCATTCATACTGGTAACTAATTTATTCGTAGTATTTACTAAATAATTTGTTTCGAAAGAAATTATTCTTAGTTACTGAATAATATATAGTAATTAATTAATAATTCAGTTGTTACTTGATAATTCGTAGTTGTTACCTAATAATTCTTAGTAGTTACTGAATGATTTATAGTACTCACTGAAGAATATATAGTAGTTACTGAATAATTCATAGTAATTACTAAATAAATCATACTTGATGTGCCTTACTTTTATCCCTAGGTTTAACCAGATAAACGCTATCTCAGTGGCATGCAGCAATGACGTTCAGGAGTGCACAGAAATGGCAACAAAACTCTTCAATGAGTGGAAAAACGGCACCAACCGGTGAATACATATTACACCATCCTTTAGCTTCTGAGACTGAACTGTTCTGGATGCACTGTATGTGATATTGCATTTATAGACGCATCCTTGATGATTGCCTGAATGCATTTTCTTATAGTATAAACATGTGCAGTTGTATGCAAAAGTTTGGCACCCCTGGACATGTTTTGTTGTCATCATAAATGATAAGCAAACAAGTCTTTAATTTAATACTAGAAAGTACATTTCCTGCAGAATAGTTGTACAGCTAGATGGTTGGTTCTAGTACTGCTAAACGGTTGATAGATGGTTTATATGATGTTGCTAGTTAATTGCTATGGTATTTCAGGTGGTTGCCATGGTGTTGTTTAGTGGTTGTTTGGGTTTTGCTAGGCAGTTGCGTTGCTGTCCCAGGTAGTTATGACGGTGTGCTAGGTTGCTGGTTGCTGTGATACTCCATGTTGTTAGATGGGTGTTGCTACACACAAACCGCATGTTGGATCTAAATAAAGAAATAAATGTATCACTTTACTTTGATGGTCCATTGTAGATACCTCATAGATGCTCACCTGACATTCAACTAACATTCAGCTGAACTAACATTCAAATCAACTGTAAGCTGACTGTAAATGAGTCTCTATTGAATGTAACCCTAACCGTAACATTTTAAGGTTATGTTTAGGGTTACATTTAAGTTAAGGTTAAGGTTAGGTGGATACGATACAGTGTTGCTAAGTGGTTGGTAGTTGGATGCTATAGTATTGGTACATGGCTGCTATTTCAGGTGGTATCCATTGTGTTGCTTAGTGGTTGTTTGGGTTTTGATGGTAACTAGTTATGGTATCCTAAGTGGTTACTATGATGTCCCAGGTGGTTGCTGTCGTACCCCATGTGGTAACCGCATGTTGAATCAAAAAAGAATTGCATGATCAGAACTAATGCACAAACATAATTAGTATTTATAAAGTATTTGCTTAACTTACCATGTTGTTGAAAATAAGTAAAAGGTAACACTTGGAAGGTCCATTGTAGATGCCTCATAGATGCTCTCCTGACTTTCACCTACACCTAACCCTAATCCTAACCTTAACGGGTTATGGTTTGAAAAAAAAGGTTGATCCAAGGGTAATGTTAAGGTAAGGGTCGGGTGCAGGGTTACATTCAGTCATTTACATTTAGCTTTGAGCTCAGTTGCATGTAATACCTATTCAGTTGAATGTTAGTTGAAAGCCAGGTGAGCATCTACAAGACATCTGTAATGGACCACCCAAGTAAAGCAAAGCCAAATAAAATCTAAAATGTATAAAGATCATGTAATGTCATATGCTGTTTTGCTTTCCAAGTCAGCAAATACATGCGAAAAAAACAGAAAAACCAGAGTCCTTTTACCACATATTCTTACCAACTTACTTTTTTTTCTTTCAACAAAGGATTCCCCCTAACTTGAAGTCCAACATCTACTGCAGCGCTATAGCATCTGGAGATGAGGACGACTGGGATTTTGCATGGAATCAATATGAAACTGCTACAATCGCCACAGAAAAGGACAAGCTGAGATATGCCCTCTCCTGCACCAAGAAAATATGGCTCTTAAACAGGTAGAAGCACTTGTGATGGATTATGTCCATTCTTCCATTCTTAATAATGCTTATTCAGCATCTATAATTTCCCATATCTATAATTTTCCTCCATTTTTACCCAGATACCTTGAATACACCTTAGAACCTACCAAGATACGGAAGATGGATGCAGTCTCTACTATAAACCATATTGCTAGGAATGTAGCCGGACAAGCTCTTGCCTGGGATTTCATCCGGGCCCACTGGACAGAAATAAGTCAAGAGTGAGTTGAGGGGTTTGTCCTTTGAACTACACTGCTGAATGACACACAAATGGAAACAAATGACTCAAGTATGAAGTCAAAGGCCCAAGGGTTTCGTCTGTTTATCGTCTCTTTGTGGTGAAGTCATGAGTTATATAAAAGGTATCAAAGATCAGGAGCAATTCAGGGATCGAAGGTTGAGTTGAGCAGTTAATAATGAGCCCTCAATGATTACATGTAGTTTGTCCCTTGGTTGCCAGGCAATGTGATTTCTATATTCTCAGCACACCTAGCTAACTCTCATTTCCTTCAAACAGGTATGGAGGTGGGTTTATGTCTGTTGCCAACTTGATCGATGAAGTGACAGAGAGGTTCTCTACAGAGTTTGAGCTCCAACAGGTGAACTTATCATGAATCCTTTAAAATCTTTTCAGCTCGACTGCTGCTTATGAGCCACAGTTCCCATCAGTTTCCACAGCTATGAGCTCATACTCCCAGTAGTGGTTTATGTAGACACGGTTGTTTTGGTACAAAAAAACTTTAAGTTAAAGTAAAGTTAATTTTAGGATAATTTATTACTAGTCGTTTTGTAGCATTTCTAGCATTTGTTCATCCTGAAACGTTCATGCAGTGACAACGCTCCCTTCTGGGACAGCTGCTGTGTCCATATGATGTAGACAGATAATCAAAAAAAAAAAAAAAAAAAAAACTTTTACCAAAAACATAGTCAGCAGTGATTAATAACTAGTATCCACATGTATGTGTATGAATAATTCAGTCATTCCTGAATAAATCATAGTTACTGTTTACAATAGTTATTATTACTAAATAATTTAGATTACTGAACTGTTAATGGTTAGTACTGAAGAATTTATAATAGGTACTGAATAATTTATAACCATTTGATAGACACTTTTTAGTCATTACTGAATTATCGTAGTTATTGCAGTCTTTAATGAACTATTCATAGTCGTTACTAAGTCATTTCTAGTCATTACTAAATATATTTTTATAGTTACTGATTATTGATAGTACTAAATAATTCACAGCAGTCAACAATTGTCATTACTGAAAAATTCAGTCATGACTGAATAATTTAGTCATTACTGAATGTATTATAATAGTTACTTTTTAGTCATTACCTAATAATTCAGTCATTATTGAATATAATAGTTACTTAATTATTCATAGTACTGAATAATTCATATTAGCTACTAAATAATGTAACAAATACTAAATACTAAATAATGCCTATTCATGACTGAATCATTAAGTCATTACTAAATATATATATATTAAAGTTACCAAATCATTCATAGTACTGAAAGATTCATAGTGCTTACCAAATATAGTGATTACTAAATAATAAGTCTTAAGATGAACAATGGGTGACAGATCTGTAGTTCAGTATGCATTCTGTTGCATTGTAAATAATATTGAGATGAAAAGAGGGGGTTTGTTAGAACTGATATTATCAAACACATTGTGTCCCTCCTCAGATGGACTCCTGTTACCCACTAAATAGTACATGCAGTAGAAATGAGAGATGCAGCTCAGCTGGTTGACATTAAGTCATTTGCACTGTAATGACATTGTTTCCAACCCTGAATGTATGAGCTCATCTCTAATTGTCTCTGTCCAGTTGAAACAGTTCAAAAGAGACCATTATCAAGAAGACCTAGGACTGGCCACGCGAGCTCTGGAGCAGGCTATTGAGAGGACTGAGGCCAACATTCAGTGGGTGAAGGAGAACAAACAGACTGTGCTGAACTGGTTTCTACAAGAGTCAAAGGACCACTGAGTGTTCTCAGGTCTGCATAACCCCATGCACGCACAGCAGAGCCAGCTCAATGAAAAACAGATGTAGAGCCATGGCATGGTGATGGAGACAACATCCTGTGTTTCGCAATGGGTTTTTTTTTGTCCCACCCCCCGGTCTATAAAGTTCAGAAGGAAATCTCATTATGTTGAATGCATGGGGAGGAATATGTGCCTTTTTAAAATGATTGCAATATAATGGAAAATCCATTTCCCTAAAAATCATAGAACTATGCCGACAAAATGCATATTTCAGACTTGGTCAGGATATAAAAAAGTTCTAAAAAGTTTGTTTTATCTTTCGAACAGGATCAAGCTCATGTTTATTTTAATGTTTGGTACAGCCTTGTTTACACAGATGAAATGCCACTTACTAGGCATAATAAGCACTTTTAATGTGTATGTGCAGTGTATTTAACAACTGTAATAGTATATTTTGTATATAAAGAAATTGATCATTGATATAAAAGTATATATTTTGTGTATAAAATCTTTTCGTTAGTTTATGAAGTAAAGAAAAGTTGATTTCTAAATACACTGGTTGTTTCCTTGAATTTAGATTTTACATGGCCCAGCACACAGACACAAAACCAGTTTTTTATTAAAAATGCCTTTTATAACAGTACATATCAAAGGTTGATGTGATTCCATATTCATACTTATAAAGTGTTGATAATCATATGTAAAAGTATATTTATACTTCCTGGGAAATTCCTTAAAGTCTTCTGTGTACTGATCAGTCATCCTGAAAATGAAACAAAGATATAATGTAAGATCACAGATGCACTATTTACAACTTTCCCTTTTACAATGTGCCATAGAATGCATTCATTCAGTATGTTAAATTGTTCTCTGGTGTTTACATACAAGGTATGTGACTTTGGTCAGGGTGGAAAATGCAGAGATTCAGTTTTATAAGCCCATTTACAACCCTAGGAGTTGGCTGTAGATTAAAAGACGTTGGGTTATCTTTTATGGTGGGCTCATGAATAATTTGATAAGCTCTGCACTGACTGGCTGATTTACAGCAAGGCACCGCAACAACATGGACAGAACGAACATGTCTAATCACAATGTGAGCACAGTCATAACTGTTTTTAGCACGCAAAGCCGCGAGTCATGAGGCCTTCCAATATCTAGTCTGGCAGTGATGCACAATCATTACAAAGACTGTCTGAGAGAACTAAATACAAAAGCACCATGATCTCAGGAAGTGACCGCTGCCTGTTGCTGCTACTAACAAACCAATTCTTCATAAGAAGCCATCCCAAACAAGGTCAATATTTAAACAAAAAAATCCAACACCGTACCCACTCTTCGTCGTCAGCTCCTTGGCCCTGCGCGGCTGGCTTCTCGTCACTCTGTGTATCTGCTTTGTTGGCCATTATTTTGTCCGTCCACGAAGCCCCAGTCTTCTCATCTCCTGCAAAATTGCACTTTGTCACTGTGCCGGCATCCAACTTAGCAAAGGAGACTAAGAAAAACAACAAACAAACAAACAAAAAAAAAAAACAAGCACATAAAACAAGAAGCCAGATGGCATGAAGAGCAACAGAAAGCATGTTATGCAATACATAGATATATGGAACCATTGCTTTTACTTCAGAACCCTTAAAGAACCCCCATTTTAAAGAATATACTCAACACTGGGACTGTAAGTTCACTTTATATTTTCATACTGACAGGTTATTGATGTTTGTGTGTGTCTGTAATTGTGTTCATAGACAAGGTTCTTAGTGTTTTACCCTGTCATTTATTCTTCTGTAAAAACAGGGGTGTTGATTTGGTATATTAATGACCACTGCTCTGAGAAGAGTGGGTGGGTGGGATAGGGGTGCGGCTGTGTACGATGGAGAGGAAGTCAACAGGGGCCCCTGCAAGAAGCTTGTTTGCGCTATATGATTTTATATCAACTCTCCAGATTATTTGCAAATATTTGACACCCACATACATGTAAACACAGCGTCGCTACAGTTGAGCTCAGAGGGTAGATTACACTTTATGCTGAAATATAGATTCAATCTCATAACTAACCCTCATTCACTCCTCATTCACCCCTCCCTCGTCTCTCTCTCAAAAAGTTGTTGAAGCATTTTTGCTATTTAAGCTTTTGTATTCGAGCTTCATCTACACTGAGATATCATAAGAAAAAAAAAACGGATTCCTCTTGCCAGTTCATAAGGCACATATTTGTTTATTCTCCTACTCAAAAATTCAAGGAGGTGCTAGCTAGAATTTTAATTTGTGATTAATCATAATTAATTAATCACAGAATATTGTTGTGAATAATTCAATTAAACATTTTGATAGATTAACACCACACACACCAAATATATATACAGTATATATTTGGATCAAAGTTTGCATGTTAAATCCTTCCCTAACAGCCCCCCTTCACCAAACACATGCTGCTTTCCAAACCACACTTAAGCACACTAAATAGTGCTTAAATATAGTGTGTAAAAAGTGCCTTCATTAGAGTAGTAAGTAAAGTGTAAGAGTGTGCGGTTTGGGATGCAGAAAACGCAACTGGCACGGCAGAGAGGTGGAGTTGGATCAAGAAGGAGACCAGAGTGGTTTAAGAGGAATGCTGCCACTTTTCAGCTGAGAGAGAGAGAGAGAGAGAGAGAGAGAGAGAGAGAGAGAGAGAGAGAGAGAGAGAGACGTTCAGACAAAGCTACAGCTTCTCTAAACGGAAAGTTCCCAAACGGTTCTATACAGTTTCTACAGCTGAGAAACTGGATCTCTCATTTCTGACGAAAAGAACAAAATGTCCTGATCAGTACATTAGGTACATGTCAGGAAAGGCAGCAGTACAGAATTTACAACAAACATTAAATTAAAGAGAATATATGTCAAACAAAACATATGTGAGAACTCTCTTTTGCAGGAAATGGCAATCAAATGACAGGTTCTTTAGGAAAGCAATAATGGTTCTTTTTTGATATCATTTGATATCACTTTATATTTAAGACTAAAGGACTTGTTATTGAGTCAGTTGTGTTTGAACAGGGAAAACACTAAAATGGGCTGGGCAGGGGTGGAAACCACCGAGATAAGTGTTCTTCATGACACGGCAGATCCATCCCAACCTTCGACATGCTATAAGCAGTATGACTACAACTCCACATTCCCTGATTTACAGCTATGCGGAAGTGATAAGTTCACTCACAGATAAAGGGACCGTCTCCCTTGGTTTTAAGACGCATTTCTTGGCCACTCTCCAGGTCTACCTTCTCCATCTCAGATTCCAGGATCCAGAAGGCAAAGGCTTGGGTGGGGCAGTGCTTCTCCGTCATCTTCATTAGCTCCTTCTTATTCACGATGTCCCTCAGCTGGTCATCTGTAAGGCGATCTGACTCACCTTTGGCCTCCAATTCTGTTTGGTCGATATATACAATGTACACAAACTTTAAAAAATGTCAAGAGTCTGGACAATCAACACCTTTTTATTCAGGTGAACTGGACAGTCAAGGAACACAGCAAGGAATGTGATTGTCTGATTGGAATGTCTGATTTTAGATAAACAAAAAGCGACTAAAGTAAAGTGTCGGTCTAGTTCAAATATAGTAGGTCTGTGAGTTTATCGACTATGGTTTGTTAGAGGGAGATAAAGAGTGCATATTTAATCGTCTTTCACTCTCCTGACTAAGAGGAGAAGGTCAAAGTGAGAACTGAGAAAATAAATGACTGCCCAGACAACATAAAAAACATACAGTACTGTGTCTGGGTTAACCTTGACTGGATCGCCCAGAGAAACAGAGCCACAGCCACATGCATTTAGTGACCCTCCTGACTAGGGAAGGGGATCACAGCTTAAATGATGGCTGTCCGATTAACTCAATTTCTCAAAACACAAACCCCTCACATTATTCATACAAGCTCTTCCCTTAATTCCACAATGAAGTTCTACCAAACTCAGACATTTCAGAATTTGTGAATATTTTGCAGACAATCACTATTGTATCGAATATCAGTTACAGAAAGGTATACCGTGTAAATTTACATTTACATTTATGGCATTTAGCTGACGCTCTTATCCAGAGCGACTTACAAGGTTACTCGTATTACAGAGGTGGGCCAACGTAGTGTTAGGAGTCTTGCCCAAGGACTCTTATTGGTGTAGTGCAGCAGTCACCCAGACCGGGAATCGAACCCCAATCTCCCACATGGTGTGGTAGCTCAGTGGCAGGTTATCTGTTGCGCCACACCAACCACATTAAATCAGTGCATCTCGAGTGTACGACACAGCTGGCAAAACATCAGTTTCACAGTTTTGACTGGATTAGACTTTTCTTACAGTGCAGGAGGTCTATATACCCACAAGACCAAACGGTAACACAAACGTAAAGCAGGTCCCTCCAGCAGGTCCATGTTTTAAATACTATAAGTTAAGAATAATAAACCAATAGTTATGATGATCTGAGAGTGGCAGAGGCGTCAAGCAATAGAGACAGGGCTTAGGCAGGACACACAGACTGCTCAACAATGACTTTAATGTCTCATAAACTAATCACGGGTTGTCGCATGACACTTATAAAGTAAACCAGTTCCTTGTAATCTGCTTTAGCAATCAAAGTACTTACTGTAAGATGACATAAGATGACCTGTATTGACCTTCTTGGTCTCACTGAAGTTGGGCTCAATCTCATTTCCTTTGGCATCATACTTTCTGCAGTGGATCCGGCTGGGCTTGATGTACAACACATTGTAGCGCTCCTACAGTACAAGCACATGGAAGAAAGGAGAATTCACTAAAACCAATGACAACTTAAAAACCTTAACAACCAATTTTGTTGGATACTAGGAGTTTTTTTATGCTTGCTTTGACAACACACACAAATTTGTCTATACTGTCCAGGAAAGGCCTTCTAACTGGTAATGGAGCATTGCCATCAAGATCTGATTGCATTCAGCGACAGGAGCGTTCCTGAGGTCAGGATGTTGGATGATCACAATCATTCCAGAGAACACAGTTGCTCCACAGCTCAACGACAGAGGGGCTTCATACCCATCTAGCCCATGCCTGGCTTGGTGTAGACCTGGTGCCAACAGCTTCATGTTTATCTGCTCCAGAGAGTCAGTACTTCTCCACAAGGACTAGACAAGCTGTGTGTGTGCATTTGTTGCACATCTGTGTCAGCAGTGGGTGCAACTTAATGTAGCTGAATACATTCATTAGAAGGGGTGTCCACAAACATTGTGTAAGTTATAGGGGTGTGTTAAGACGTGGACTATTGAACACCATCACTGAATTTGGAAAACACCCCGAGACTTGCTTATGTAAGGCAGGAGTGTGTGCAGAGAGGAAGAAGAAGGTCCTCTTTACCTTCTTACTGTTGATGTCTGTGATTGCATGACGAGACACATCAACAAAGGTCCCCTCCACAATCACCCCAACGCCTCTGAAACGTAGAAGCCACATTCAGAGGAGAGGAAAGGTCAATTTGGGGGGAAATGATGCAGAGAAGGCTTTTCATAGACTAACGACAGTCTGCAACGCTCCAACGAAATACAGCGCTTAAACTATAGCTACCTCTGATAGAGAGCCGGATCCCAGGCTGTAGAGAGCTTTTCATTATGGACTGGTTTATTCTGTAACGAGGCGTTGTCGTAGATCCGACTCATTTTGGGCTGAGGATGTGATTTCCTCCCAACTTTTCTTTTCCACACTTCCTCGTTTTTTCCTCGTCATCAGGAAGTGACCGCGGCGGCGCCTGTGTTCGACTTTCATACCATGTCGACTCACCAGTCACGCAGACGATGATTTGTAAATCAGCGAAACTGAGCAGCCGAGTTTTTTTTTTTTTTTTTTTTTTTTTAACGCTTAATACAAAGGCATGCTAAAAAAAAACTACGATATACACAACACAGCAGTTTATTAGAAGCTCCTCTAATAATGTAATAATGTAATGTAAATTAGGAACACTGCTGCTGTGCCTCGTTTTGCTCTTAATACAGCCTCAGTTCTTTGTGGCCTGGATTCCTCAAGCTGCTGGACACACGTTCCTTTGAGCTTCTGGTCCAGATTGACATGATCGGGTCACGCAATTCCTGATCACCACATCTCACAGAACTCATTGCCATGTTTATAAAAAGGGATTAGCAGCAATACTGAAATAGGCTGTAGTCTGGTCATTTAGGCGCTGATTGGTTGGTATTAACAGGCCCAACTGTTGTGTGTCTGCTACCACTGCTGACACAAGGCAGGTTGAGTCCATTGATTCATTGATACCATCTGTGACCAGGTGATCCAACCACCCCCCAACTTTGGTGAGTCTGTGCCCACTGCATCCTCAGCTTTCTGTTCTTGGCTGACAGAAGTGGAACTTAACATGGTCTCCTGCTGTTGTTGCCTATCCAAGAGTTCAGAGTTGGGCGTGTTGTGTTTTATAGGATGCTTTTCTGCTCACTGCACTTGTACAGAGGGGTCATGTGAGATTTACTGTAAGCTTTTTCTTAGCTTGAACCAAAATGGCCATTCTCTATTGACCTCTTTTATCAACTAGGCATTTGGGTGCTCACTGGATGCCTTTATGTTGCATTCAATCATTCTAAGTAATCTAGAGACTGTTGTTGTTCTGGAAATCCCAGGAGACCTGTGGTTAATCAGCTCGTCTGGCATTAACAATCATGTCATGTAAATTTTTTTTGCCATTCTAATGGCTGTTGTAAACTGTAATTACCTGAAGCTTCTGGCACATATTTGTGTGGTGTTATGAACAGCACTGCTCCCATGCTATTGGCTGTTTAGACTGTATGAATGAGTAGGTGTACAGGTCTTCAGTATGACAGTATGAATGATCAAGAAAAAATAGGATGGATTATATGACATGTAATCTGTAATCACTCATTTTACTTGTTACCGTGCACCCATCGCTGACTCTTCATAAAGAGCATTAAAAGCATTAAATAAAAATAAAATTGGAAATGCTACATGACTAAAGGGATATAAAGGCCCCCCCATCACTGGGCTGTGGAACTGTGTTTGCTGGAGTGATGGAACACCATTAAATACCTTTGGGAACCTGCAGTACCACTTGTCCCATATCTGGAGTTTGTGGTTTAAGCTGCAGCAACACAATAAGGAGGAGATGACTTAAGAGCAGAGCTGGTACTGATAGTTCCCTTTATAAGGAACCTAAAATACAGTGATTTCTAGTGGCCTTAAGCTTTTTAGCAAATTGAAAGGAACTAGATTTTTTATTGTTTGGTAATTGTTGGGTAATTTGCAGCGTCCTCCTAAAAACTGTGACTGTGAGTCAGGCTCCAAGGCCTCGAAAGTTCCTGAATAAGCTCCACAAAGTGACCTCACATAGTTTCATTATCATAGGCTGCGCTGCCATGTCTGGTAAGATAGTTTGGTAAGTCCCTACCTCAATCCTAATGACCTTTTTAAGGAAGAGAACAAACAACTCACAACCTTACCAGAGGCCTCATAGAGAAACACAAAAGCCAAAGAAATGTATTCCTAAGGCAAGTCAAATCTATTTGTACAGCGTTTTTTACAACTGTTGTCGTCACAAAGCAGCTTTACATAATTAGTAATTAGTAAAAGACTGAGACAAAAAAAGAAATAACGTAGGACATGAAGGATCAAAGACCCCCAGTGAGCAAGCCAACGACGACAGTGGCTCCCTCAGCTCCCTCAGAGCTGGAGGAAGAAACCTTAGGAGGAACCAAGACTCACAAGGGGGACCCAACCCATCCTCCTCTGGTCAGAACTATTTGAACATTATTGATATAAATTACCAAACCAGATATAACAGATAGTTAATAGTGGTGATATTAATAGTGGCAGATAGTTACAAGTCCATTTAGGTTTTAACATGGTCATTAGACAGGTAGCAGTGGTAGGAGGGTGTGCCGCTGCTCTGCGATGGGTGGTGGTGGGTAGGGGGCCTGATGGTCGGTCTGGTAGGTGGCAGCTGGACTAACGCAGGTAGAGGGGACCTCAGCGGGCAATCTTCCAGCAGGTTGGGCCAGGTGGCCATTTACTCGAAGAAGGTAAAAACAGAGAGAGTTAGTTCTGATATTCCATATATTCCATATCGATCCATACAGGAGCAGTTCCTCTGTAGATCGGCTTATCTTTAAGTAATATGCACCTTAACATGTATTAACTGCAACTGAACTGTAACTGAAAAACAATGAATTTGTTTAAATCGAACCCTAGACCTAATCCTGACATCCTGACTAATCCTAATATACACCCAAAACCTAAACCTAACTTTAACCCTAACCTTCAGCTAAGTTTCACTAGATAATTTATTAGCACAATCCGTAGGGGATCATATCAAATCATCAAGTTTCCAATCACTTCACTTCATAATTAATATGTTTTGACTGAAATGTAAGAAGTTTGTGAGGTAAACACAATCCCCATTTGGCTAATCCAATAGCTCAGTAACTGAGAAGCATTTCCTTGGGAATAGAGCTACTCCGATCTACTCAGAATTAGAGACTAAAAAAGAGAAAGCCACAAGGAAAAGCCGCGGGGAGACTTATTTCAGTCTGCTTCACAAGGCTAAAGGCTCAAACTAGGCTGAACATTCATCTTTCAATAGAACATTAAGACCACATACCAGACCAGAGCTCCAGTGGTTAGAATATTAAAGAGGGAATGTCACAGACAGGCCTACAACCTCAAATCCAGTGAGAATCTGTTACACAACTCCAGCTTGTGGTTTACAAGCTTACACACTACCAATCGTGAGCACTCCATGGTAGTGTATTAATGTGGCCACCACAATGTACATATTTCAACATTTAATTGCATCAGCAGAAAATTGCATACGATTTGTTTTTTTGTGAATAAACCATATTATCAGATGCTTCTAGTTGAAAAAGCACTGGAACGTGAATGTACAAATTTTGTCTTGCCCAGGCATGGCCAATTGTTTTATTTTTGCTGTACACTGAAGACATTTTGGATAGAGATCAAACGATGAATATAACACGATAGATCGGATTTTGTATTTGGCTCCTTCTTTTTCTGCAGTTTCCTGTTCCAGCACCAGAGCGTGACTGCTATGCCAGTTAAAGGGGAATGTAAAATTTTGTTCTAGCTGGCTAACTAGGTTAACCCTTCAAAGCCAAGTGTATCATATTTGTTACATGTGTTTTGAGACCTCTGCAACATCAGAGTAATAATTAAATAATTATCTTAACTAGTAAATCTAAGTAACATCTAGGGGTGTAACAGTACACAAAAGTCACAGTTCACACAGCGGTTTGGACCTCTTCTTTTTATTTATTTTGAACAGGCAGTTGTTACAGTTTTGTTCTACTTAATGTTGTATGGTCTCCCCGAGGTAGTTGTTACAGCCTGTAGTGTGTGAATAAAGCAGTGAAATGTAAACATTAGTATTATAGCACCCATTATTAATCCTTCAATTGTCCATTGACAGCAACACGCCATCCTGTCTGATCCTCCATGAATGTTACTGACAGGTTTTATATTCCTTGTTTTCATATTGTACTTTTGAAACATCCCATCAGTAGCAATAGTCTTTGACTGTTGTTTAATAAGTTCATCATATCGGCTCAAAAGGCCAGTCAGGTAAGGTTTGATGTTTCTGACCATGAGCAGATCCTTTCCTTCTGCACAATCTGGCTTTTCCATCTTGGCCTTTTCACTCCATAAAACCTTCCAGAACGTTTATGGTTCATTTTTGCAAATTCCAAACTGCTACTGAGTGGTTTGCATTTGTGGTATGGTCTCTATATTTCTGCTCTCAAAGTCTTCTTCAAACAATGGATTGTGAAACCTTCACCCCTGCCCTGTGGAGGTTGCTTTTGAATGATCCGTTATGGCTCTCTTGCGTTTGCATGCACTTAAGAATCCGATAACTGCAGAAAATCATATTTTGGCAGTAGTCTGATCAATGCGTTTACATGCACTTGAGTAATCAGATAATGGAAAAACTCTGGGTTTACATGAGTCACGCATAAATCTGATTTCTACTTTGCATCCAGTAAATCATTTCTTAGAATGATGTGATTATATATATATATATATATATATATATATATATATATATATGCATGGACTGAGAAATCAAATTACAGAGCTCAAATCCGATCTAATAAATCGGTACATGCTGTTGACATGAGCACTTGAATAAAAAGATAACTATCAGACCTAATCAGAAATTAATTTATGTCTGCATGTAAATGCACTCAATGTTTCTGTCGCCAAAAGATTCCAAATTGTTGTACTGTCTGTGCCCAATGCTCATACAAAGGCTCCAATCCATTGAGCTACTTTTCTCTGCTTCAAATTGGCTTGCTGTTTACTCACACATGGTGTTCATGTTGGTTTATATTTTTTTAATAAAATATATTTTGTAACAAAACATAGTTTTCACAGGCAGAACCAAAGGCTCAATTCAAGAGCAGACATGCAGCCACATGTTCCAATATTAAATGAAAAACCAAACAAACACCAGCAACAACAAAGGAACTGGCTTTGCCAAATTACAGTGTGTAATACAGTAAAGGCATACTGGCTATCTTTTACAAATTTTTGGAAGCGTACAATTAAGCTACGTCTATTTATCTAGCCTTCCAGGAAACAGTGTAACAAAAAGAAAAAATATGGAAAAGCAATTCAAGGGTGGACAAAATAATGGAAATGGGGCTAAATAATACACAGATTTGTTTGTACTAAGCAGCTGGACTTCCTTTTGTCTTTAGAGCAGATTCAGTAAATGGAATGCTGAAAACTGGACCCATATTCAGTCCCACAATCATGAACACTTGGAAGGCCCAGACTTTTTCAAACTCTTCCAGATGTAGAAAAATAAGAGCAATTAACTAATGTTTCATTTTCCTTACAACAGGTTGAGTGCAGCACTTGGTTAAGTAAATAATGTGTCCCAAGTGGTTAAGTGAGGCTAATGATGCACTGTTTAAGTCGAGCTCTGGTCAGGGAAGTGACAAAAGTTCATTTCTGGTTGTTCCAACTTGACTAAAGGATCTATACATTTCTTTCCTGGACAAGATTCCTACAGTACAGGGCAATCTGACATTAAAATTGTACATGTTTAAAAAGGGGAGTTATTCAATAGTTGTTTAGTAAATGTAAAAATATGTATGCTGAATTGGTCCTTTGCTTGAGTCAGTGCCTTCTGTACTACATAGAACTTTTGCTGAGTGTAGGACTAAATCATTAATTACCATTCAAAAGCCTTCCTAGTCTTCTTAGTTCTCCTACAAGACGGTTTCTTTGTTTTGAATCTATTTAACCAGACAAAATAACTATTTCAGCATAATAAATGAGTTGCTATGGTTTCATATAGAAGTACTGCCTTTACTAAATACTTAGAAGGCCCCCTTTTTTAAGAGCATAAACTAACCCATGTCCAATAACCAATCCATTTTGCTTCAGCGCTGTCAACTATGAGGTCTTGGACACATCATTTATGTTCATTCCTGTGATGTATTACAATTCTAACATAATAGATAATATCATAATAATATCAGAATGTGCAGGAAGGAAAGGAGAGCAATGTACGCTCCAATGCAGGACTCCAACGCAGGACTCCAACGCAGACCTGCCAACTTATGCATTGGTCTCATGCAAATTGCTCTAATCTCACACTTTGCCATATCTCATGGAATTTTAATGACTCCTCATACACCTCCAAAACAACTTCAAACATGACTACAGCTGTAGGGTATTTCACTGGCAATGGCGGCCGTCTGAAGGAGTTGGCAGCCCTGAGGACTAAAACGCAGAGTACAGACTGCTCTGAAACCTTCCACATCCAGACCCATTTAACGCACCAGAAGTTAAATGGATGTCTTGGCTTTTTTACACTTGGGCGTTGTCCCAGGCTGGTGGATTTGTTGCTTCTCTATTCAGCTCCTTCGGGCCATCCTTGTCTCAGTGGAGGTGACCACAGATCCATCACAGTGTGGTGTGCCCTCCAGGACCTGAATGAAGGATAATTTCAATTTGAGTCTATAATAGGTGGAATGGAGCAACAGACTCAATCGTGTCTTATTTTGGGTCAGACTGTTCCATTCCTGAAGTTTTTCCTTGTAGTTTAGCTGGGTACGGTGTCATTTAGTGGCTGCATAAATCAAATGATCACTGTGCGCACACACAGCTGTGGCATACTTTCAGTAACTGCTATAAACGTGGCCGTGGACAACAAGCTGATATAATTATGACCGCTCACCTTCGCTTTAGGGCGTATGAGCTCTCTTCCTGTAACCTAAGCATTGTGTGGACTTTCATCTGAGCTTGCACCTATAAAAAGCATAACGTTGGCCCAGGACCTCTTCAGCAGTACTTCAAGTAACACACGAGATAGATACATTCTGGTTCTTATTAGACAGTGGATCCCAACAGACACATATGTTTTTTAAGTCAAAAGCTACGGACCATGGGAGTCATTACATTAATGTCTTAAATCTGTCAAACAATCTTTGCCTTTGTATGTCTGCACTAAATCAATAAAAGCCTCACTGTGTGTTGGGTGGAGCTGGCGTCGTATGCTCAACCACACGTTGCGTCTCTGACTCCATTCCCCAGGAGCCTCCACTTCATAGAGGCGCTCCCTCTGATCCGGGTGTTTCTCGAGGTACTTCTTGCATACTGCACACAGACATGTTGAGATTCAGTGACTAAAACATACAGAAAAAAAGACTTCTACAGTTAACCCAACAATGTCTTAAAGTATCAAAAGTATCAAAATGTTCTTAACTTTGAATGGAAGTGAATGGAAAATGAGAGATTATCACAAGTACTTTAGAGCATTTATATTGCTCTATTCATCCAGGATTATTCACACAGTGTACAGAGCAGCTACAGGGTTCAAAAAAGAAAAGAAATCTAAAAAATGAAGATACATGTTTTTCATTGGACAGCAGTAATATAAGAAAAATATGCATACTAACAAATGATAAGGGAAAGGGGTGTGTGTTTTCAAAATTAATATGGGGAGAGGGGATACCTACTATATTGTTTCTCTCGGGAGGTTTAGTTTTAATACCGTGTTATGACCATCCCTGTTGTGTGGAGGAAGACCTTAGGAGGACTAACTCCCACTGTGTCCTATAGACTGTCGTTGAACCTTGTATCTCCATTTTTGTGTTTTTTCCTGTTTTGTCGTTATTTCAATCTTAACATTGTGTCCAAATTTCATGATTTTTGTGACCATACATTCCAAAATGGTGCTATATTATGGCTATCAAAAGGCAGGTTAATAACATATCTAACTACATTAATAACAAAGTCGATTCTATGATTACAGTGAACACTAATTTTAGGGCACAAGAACAGTCTTTGGAGGAAATCTTGAGAAATATCTGTCTGTGAAATTTCACAGTTGACTTTGTTATGGGAGTATGAGAAGCTGCAGTGTTGTACCAGCACCACACTAACATGCCACTACCATATCAGTGTCACTGTTGTGCAGAGAACTGTTCAACATCCATTAATGGACAGGGTAGAAGGGTGGATGATGAACTGTGGAGCACTAAAGTTAGTGGAGAAAAGCAACTGCTTGGTCAACAATCATTACATAAGTTACATTATGCAGCATTTTACCTTAAAATAACAGTTCCAAAATTACTATTATGCTCCATTTACCTGGCTGAAATACAAATTCACACATCTGAGACCTAATTAACAAAACTAATTGAGTGGATTCTAAAGTGAAAATGCTAAAAAAAAAAAACTAATAATAAAGCAGCCAACTAAGTGTTAGTCAAATCACTGAGAGTCTGACAATTCAATCCTTGATGATGTGGTCCCTAAATGATGATACTCAGGCCTAGCATGAGAAATAGTGTCCAGACATAATTTTTTTCAGAATAGGAGGGAATTGCAAGTTACATTCTTTCACCATTTCACTGGTGTAGCAAAACCAACTCACGAACAAATATATAAACTGTTCTGAAAATAAGCTGAAAGATGTCTGAAGGGCAGGGTACATCTCTCTGAAACTCAGATGGTGAGAGAAAGGCTGTTAAAACCTAAAATGGCATACACTGTCTTTAACTCAGCGGCCCGTCAATTCCAAGCAGTCACCTGCGGGATGTCTGGAAGTACTCAGTTCCTTCCAACACACACAACATGGACCACAAGAGATTCCTGAGGAAAGCCAGCAGCATCTTCCCAGACCCCACACATCCTAGCCACAGCCTGTTGCACCCTCTACTATCAGGGAAGTGTTACAGTCCATAAACAACTGACTAAATAACAGGTTCCAAACCTCTGGCTTTATATGATAGATTATATTTGTCTCTTTATTTTTAGATACATACATATACTATTGTATATGTTTACGCTTACGTGTTTACTCTGCACTGCAGCACAATTTGTCCTACTAAGGTACCACAATATATAACAAGAGTATTTGCACACGTTTGTATAGTTAAGATGCAGCTTTATGCAACTGTTAGCTTGGGAGTTATGTTATGCTATATACAGTCAGGTCCAATGTTTCACTTATATATATTTATTATTATTATTATTATTATTATTTTACATCATTTAGCAGATGACTTACAAAAGTGCTTTACTATTTACTCAAGAATAACCTTAGCTAGTTTGAATAGACTAAAAATTCAAAGATACCTCTAAGCTTGGACACTACTAAACACAAGTCAATATGGAGACCATATATACATACATACATACATACACACATACATACACACATACATACACACAGACACACATACACACACACATACACACATACATACATACACACACACACATACATACATACACACATACATACATACACACATACATACACACATACATACACACACACACACTAAAACTGAACTGAACTGAACATGAGCCTTTTTCAAGGTCCACTAAAGTGTGTACAGTTGAAGAAAAAAAAAAGAAACTGTCGTTCACTTATTTAGCTGCAATTGCCCACTTTGCTATGTGGGTCGTCATCTCCCACGCTTACCAAAACGTTGCAGACAGGCCCTACGTGTGTGTCACAGTTTCTGTAAATATACACCCAATTTAACGTCATACATTTCAAAAACAAATCCCGATTATTGCTTGACAGGTTCCATGGAAACACTCAAGACCTGTTTTGTAGGTACACCCTGTTTATGAATGAGGCTCCTGGAGTTTGCCAGCAACCATCTGGACTTTAGTAGAAAGGTACAATGAGCCAAAACTCTTTGGATGAAACACACCATAAAAATCTATAACAAGCGATTACCTGAAAACAAATCCCAGGGTACGGACTGGCCACCTCGGTAACTGTATTTACGTCTATTTATGTCTAACAGACCTGAAGAGAGTTATTACTATGCACAGAGAGCAAAAGGAGCAGCCTAGTACTGCACCAATATCATTCCAGTCTTGCTGACTGAAATATATAAGGCTTTCCAATCACTGTCCATCTCAGGGGATGTTTTGTTTTTATATGCGGACACTGACAAACATACAAATCAGTATGAATACAAAAGATGTACAATCCTCAACAGATTCCTCAAAACATACACTGTATTACACCTAAATGTCAAATAAATCAAAGTAAGACATTTAAGTGCAATCCCAAGCTTTTAATAACTGCAGTGTTAGTGTTGAGTTAAAGCTGCTAAGAAGCGGAGAGGATAACGCTCGCGAGAACTGTGTAACAGTGTATAACCCGAGCTATATTTGTGTATAATCTGGGAATATTACTGTACCACATCTGTCCACATGCGTCTTTCAGTTTAAGTGACGGTTCTGTATCTCTCAGCTCGTCCAGAAAAACATGTTCTTTAGTTGCATCTCAAAGCGTGAATTCCTCTTCCCGACTGTAGGGGGATCCCAAGAGCAAGAATTGCCTATTTTATTCAACAGCCGTTAAGACATCCAGGGGAAATTCATTCCATGTGCCAGGGACAAAGAAAAGTCTAACTGGTTGTCATTCCTATGCTTTAAAGAATGGTGGGATCAATATGCTCTTGGTACAAACCCGGATGGCCACTGCCATCAGGTAGTGAGGGATTTACAGTAACCAGGTACTTTAAAACCACTTATTTCCCAATGTGTAGCATACTTTTCAATGCTGACATCACATTTTGATTTGATTTTATGTGTTAACATATCTTATATTTATCTTATCATTATAGAGAGCTTTAAGTATATTAGCACAAACTACATAGCATATCCAGAGCAACTTATATTTGAGTCATGGGCTAAAGGTAGGTGAATGTAGTGTTAGGGGTCTTGCCTGGGACTCTTGCCAAGGTTGTTACCCATTAAATTACCCTCTATCAACCACTACATTGGTTTGATATATACACAGAGATAGGCCAAACCAAAATCTCTAAAATCTCTCTTTACTCTTATAAGATGCACCGGGTGAACCTCCACAGAAGAGGCACTTGGGGTGTATCTATGATACTTTCTAAATTTTGATACACAACATTAAACATTACATGAATATGAGGTATTTATACAGTCATATGCAAAAGTTTGGATATTAGAATAATGATTTCTAAAAACAGTACCAAACGAAGGGCTGATCTTAGCTTTTGACCAACATAAGGTATGTACCACTCTGGTCGACCAACACGACCAAAATCAAATGCAACATACATTAAGTTGGTCAAGAGATTAGCTTAGCAGCATAGGTTATGTTTTCACCTGGATGACCAGCTTTTCAACCAACAGCTCAGACCATCTGAAACCAGCTACCTGCAAAAGGTGGTATTGAGCTGGATTTTTCAGCAGGACATCAGGAATATATTTATAATAACATTAACATCCACAATGGCACATACTTTAAGAGTGTTTTGATAAAATAGAGTAAAAAGAGAATTGCTGCCCCCTAAATATCTAAATATAACTTTTGGTGCTTAGATCAAAATAGATCATATCTGATAAGTTATTATAAAATACAGTAAAATGAGAAGTGATTCAAGTGGTGTATGTGTACTGTTACATCCTTACTTTTTGGCTAACTGAAGCCAAGCCTTTCTGTTCTTGAGTCTTAGCAGTGGTTTTCATTTTGTGGTAAACTAAGCTTATTCTAATCTATTCTTCTTGTCATGATTATGTTTGACACATCGATGGACACATCCTTGGGAGTGTTCTTGATGTGTTTTACAGCTGAGAAATAGCTTTTCTTCATGATGGAAAAGTATTTTTCAGCGGTCTACCACTAGTGCATTTTTGCTTCTAAAACAATGAACTGAACAGTGGATTTTGGCACATGTAATGTTTTGGCTACATGTCTGACCGATTTCTTCTGATTTTTCAGCCTCATGACGACCTGCTTAGTTGGCTCTTACACTTGTTTGTTCCTCAGACACAGCAACTGATCCCAGATGCATATGCCACATATACAATCAACTCAATTTCTTAGCTGTCTCGTGCTTGAGCTAACGATGCAATGACACACAGCAGGTCAAGAAATTACTATGCAGACAATTGTCTAACTGCTTTCCCTAAAATGCTAGCTCTGCGTTTAATTACACATTCGACTGTCTGCAACCAAAACTCCATTCCGTTTAGTTGAGAACATTAACAAAAGCACTTAAATAAACATCTTACTCATAAACTTTTATCTCTTTACAATCTTGGAGATAACAATATCTATTTACTGTCACATGAAGCATGTGTTTAAAAAGCAGCACTTTTTTAAATGATTATTTCACCAAAAAAGTATAATTGTATTGAGAATGTTGGCAGACAGAATTATGTGAATTAGAATTCTGGTAACTGGTCCTTATTAGCTGGTGTTATTATTGGGCATTACCTTAGTATCTAATGTATCTGAGTACCTAATCTCTGCTGAAACTGCAATGTGAAAGTATTTCAAAGTGTCCACTACATCACTATTGTGGGTGTGTGTTGCATATCACTGGATAGTCAATAACTTACATTATTATTATATATTGGCACTAGCGTTTTATAAAACAATAAATAAAAAATAAAAACACCATACATTTTAGTTTAAATATGCTGAAAATATGTAATATTTGAGATAAAAAAAACATATATAATTCTATAAAACTATAATGTGTTATGTATTATAATATATTTTAACTGACATCCCTGATCATTTTACCAGTTACTTTAAATTGCCTATAATGCTGCAGAGCAGCAGTAAAAACTAAGGATTGGAGATAGACTGGGCTTAATATACCCAATCCCTGGTCCACTAAATGATCTCTGGATTTCACAGGTATATCCCTATTAAGCATAACTAATTTGAGCATTTGTCTAAACCATACAGACTCTACTGATTCTACTTTTAGATTCTACTAAGTAAAAACTGTGGATAACTATGACTCACCTCCAAACATGCTGGAAGATATAGGGTAGCTAATTCCCAGCACATTTTCTTTTGGCATGGATGTGCAGAAATCCTGGAGCATCTGTAAAGCCAGTCCATTCCTCCTCCAGTGGGTGCGCACAAACACAGTGTCCAGCACAGGTAGAAGATAACTTTGACCAGTGCTGCCATTGCACAGGCAACCTTAAAAACATCAATTGAGACCGGTCATCAAAATGTGTGATGGCACATGCGAAACAGAACTATGGCAGGATGGTGAATACAAATTGTCAGCCAAAGATTTACTTAAGGTATGCCTATAGGTCAGTGTAGCGCTTAGGAACTAAAAAATGACTAAAGTACACCCCTCCTTCTCCGTCTTTACCCTCTTTATACAATACCTTTGGACCACCACTCTAATCCCCCATTAGAGTGGTGGTCCAAAGGTATTGTATAAAGAGGGTAAAGACGGAGAAGGCTTCACACACAGACCAACAGAAAGCCAACTCAGACCCCTGGCCAAAAAAACTTCTGAGTCCGCCCTCTCGTTTCACCTTAGGGTGTGGTCCACACAAGCAAATAAGGCATAAAGCAGATAGGAAAACCCACACCTTTCTTTTTAATGGTGTAAAAGCCAACAGCTTCTCCATCTTGCCAGAAGATTTTTGCATATTCTCGCATGGGATGAGAGGAAAAGTAGAGGTTTTCTCCCAGAGGCCTTTCCAGCACCCCAAATATGATCTGACTAAGCAAAAAGAGTAGAACTCTCTCCATTACTGTCTCCACCTGTGGTGATAAAGGTAAATGTGTCTATTAAAAAACTGACTCCAATATCTCCAATATATTTTTTGTGATCAAAACTGAATCGTAAACAAAAGCTGAAGCTCCTCAGCAGAAACATCTGCTAAAATCAAATGTCCACAATTTCCTTTTAAATCTTAAATAAAATGTATTCAATCATCCAAGACATGATCGTACCTTCGCTTTTGAACAAGAGCTACACAGCTTTTGAGAATCCCTGTGGGTAAATGTGATAAACTTACAAGCAAAAGTCCACTTCTGGATTGGCTCGATGTCTTCAAAACGTCACCAATTGGCCACCATCTCCCATGCAAGTATAATGCAACCACTGAAGGAGGAAAATATATTTCTTTAAATAACCAAAAAGATCCAAAAATCACATAGTAGGTAGGTAGGTGTCTGACACGCTGTTAACTAGGGATGCCTTTTCTGTTCTGGCTAGGGATCTGGCTTTTTCAGTTCTGATACCAATACCAATACATAAACTTTGCATATCGGTCGATACCCGATCCCATCCTGATAACATTGCTGAATTAATAAACACTATACCTCACCATTTGGAAAAGATTAAGGCATCAGGATTGACTTGCACATTACTTTACTAACATATAGCAAATTACCCCATAGATATAAATGTGCTCAATTGCAATTTATGTCACTAAAATAATAAACAATTGTGCAGGACCTTGACACAGCATTCAAATTAAAAGTCTTAAACTTCTTAAAATAAGTAGCTTCACTTTGCCAAACACAAAAATAAAATCTAGCAGCTGAACCTGAGAACAAATAATTAACTTGGCTAAACATACAAGCAGTAAACAAACATTGCAAACATGTAAACATTTAGTGCAGTTTCACACCAACAATAAAAAGTTCCACGGATCAGCCTAATTATTCCATACCCAATCCAGCTAATTTTGTTCATATCGGGACCGATACCCGATCCCAATATCGGATCGGTGCATCCCTACTGTTAACCTTGGGTTTCATCAGCTGGTAAATGAAGAGCCAGAAGGGAGTGAGGTGGATCGTCCTCGCCAAACAGCATCAGCTGGCCTATGTTCTCATGAGTAACTTTCACCTGAAGAAAAATACAATCAATAATCAATCACATTATGGTTTATCAATTAAATAAACGGATATAAGAAATGATGGATGACGATGTTATGTAGCTACCCAATAAAGGTATAGCTAGTATAAAGTGCACACCTTAGTTCCACTGGGAAGGCTGAAGGGCTCCCTGTCTGACAGGTATTCATCAGAGGTGGGTTTCAGCTCTTCGTGATCCTGACAGGGCAGGTCCACAGGATACAAACTCGCTGAAGAAATGAAGTTTTTCAACTTTCAGGACAATATAAACTTCAAGAAGAAGCTACATAACCTGGATACGGAGTCAAGTCATACTTACTTTTAAAGTGAAATAAATAAATGCTCTTACAGTGTATTTTAAATAAAAAGGCATGCAGTAAACGTCATGAAGACTAGCCCACCTCTCTCGTTTTCGCGTGTTAGCCAGGTTAGGTGGTTTGTTCAGCTCCAGTTTAGTGAACTAGTGTTCATGTTTACTCTGGATGTTCAGGGGGTCTCTGTATATTATTGTATCAACTAGTTTATTTTTGAGCATTTCGTGTGTCTGCTCTCTCTCTCTCTTTTTGTAATAATTGGACACAAACACATGAAACGTATCCCTACCTTGACGGCTGACAGACAGGTTTCGGGTGGATTCCATTTTGAATACACGATGACCTTTGGAGTGTTTCTGCTGATGAAACAGCGCCATCTGCTGGTAAAGGAGAGACAGTAATCCGCACGCTTGTAGAACAGGTATTTTACTAAGCAGTAAGGCCCTGGTGAAAAGACCTATTCTTGTATTGCAGACATTTGGACTGTTTTCTAATACGTAGTGCACTTATAAAAAATGTCTATGCGCAGCCTGTATTATCTTAATGAATGTAAACCAGTGGTTCTCATTCCAGCATCTTCAGGACGGGCTTGTTGAGTAGTTGGATCGGGTGTGGGAGCAGGAGGAAAATGTGCAGGACGGTGTTTTTTTTATTATTATTATTGCATGTGATGTCATTTTAAAGAAGCTGTAGGATATTTTTTTTTTACCATATTTTTCATTATGAAGGTATTTTGCTAAAATATGTATAGCAACACACAGATTAGACCAAACCTTTCAGTTACAGACGATGGAAAAAAAAATTAAACATAAATTAAATTACTATTAATTTTCCTCCCTAGTCTGTATAGTCCATATTAAAACTACACCGTTGTGTACCATACAGTTAAACAATTAAACAAACTATTCACATACATTAAGATAGATATAAAGCCAAAGGAAAGGAAGTCATTATCGTTCTCAATGAAAAAAAAATGTATTTAACATTGTTTGATATCTGAACAGTAAGTATAGCTCTATACACCCCAGAATTCCTTCTGCTACTTCTCTCAGCACTTGCCTTGTTAATGAACAACAGTGGCTAAGTTCCATTGGCAGCTATGCAGGCCTATGTTGAAACAATACCTCCACCATGTTTGACAGGTGATGTGGTATGCTTTGGACCACAGGCTCTTTTTTTCCTTTTTCAGACTCAGGTTAAATTCTAGTTGCATCTGTCCAGAGAAACTGGTTCCAGGACTGGGCAGTTTTTTTTTAGATGTTTTCTTTCAGTCTACTGACCTTTCTGTTCTTATGTGTATTGACACCTTTTGTACCTCTTATTCAGAGTTCCCATAAACTCTCTCCCATGAGTTCCCAAGAAAAAAACAAAAACTAAAACTTGGAATCAATTCCAGACATTGCCTCCTGATCTCCTCTATTTGCCATTAATATATCAGGGAACAGGCCACTCCTGTTCCCTGAGGGGGGACTGTATAAAAAATGCCTGATATTCCTAAATGGTCAATGCAGTGTTGCTAAACGCTGGGATTTAAAGCTGGAGGTCTACACTTGAATCACTTGATTGCTTCTTAATTTTTGAATTCATTGGGGTGGGCTACAAAAGCAAAATGACCAAATGTGACAGTGTCACTGTCGGAAAATGTATGGACCTGACTTTAGTAACAACAGCCTGTTTAGTTTTAGGGGATAAAGAGAGGTTGGAAAACAGTAATGTCAAAGTGAATTATGCCTCTTTGTGATACATAAACCCACACAAATGTCATAAGTCATAAGATACAGCTCTTTAAGCTAAATTAAATTCACCAGCTTACCTCAAACTTCAGAATTTCCATCAGTGCAGTACACTGAGACCTAGTCTGCTCAGTTCTGAAGCCAAGTCTGCTGAGCAGGACCACACTACTCAGCAGTGAGTCTGTAAATTAGGCCAGGAGGATGCAGGCCAGATGTTGTCAGTTCTTTCTCCGTCTACACTGACATGGCCTATGAGGTCATGAACGCATTGTGCTTTTTCTCCCCAACACCTGCGGCCCCCTTAAGCAGAGCTCACGCATGGCTGTCTACTGAAACACCAGCGGTGCTCTGGAATGGGTTCTTCTTAACCCTCAACTTCACTCTGTCTGGAATATACACCATGTGTCATAGTTGTGCCCAAGAACTGTTATTGGGGTAGGGTGGTGTGCTAACCCAGCTGGGGAATCGCGCTCTACTCTGCCATGTGGATGGTGGTGGTGTTGTGTTTTGTGGACCATCCTTTGGGGTAATATTGACTATGCTTAAGGGGCAACCTGACTACACAGGACACGTTTGTTTAAGAGATCTATACCAAGGATGATGAGATGTTTTCTGCAGTGAGGGAAGCTGGTTAGTGCTGGAAAACAGAGCACTTGCAGGATTCATTCCATCCACTAGATGGTACCAGGAGGTAACTGGAGTGTTTACCTGAAGACAATGATAAAAGCATCTATAGAAAAAGATCCTTAAAAAAGCCCAAAAGGTTTAAACGCATGTCAGGCAGGATAAATGATACATTAAGACTCGTAGTCGCAGTTGATCAATATTCTGCTGTCTTGATTTCATAGAAGGACATTTTCTTAATTGTTGCACTCACCCATGCTAAAAAAAACCCAGCAGCTAACCTACCAAAGTAATTGCAAAATGTCCAAGGTCCAAGATGGTGGGAGACCTGTCTCTGCCGTTGTTAAGCAGCTGCTGGCTTATCATGTGGCAGTAATTGATAGAGACATGTCCTGGGCTGGGCGGCCCATTCTACTTACAGCCATTGTTAATTTTTTCTATGTTGTGCCTAAAAAAAAAAAAAATCAGGGACCACCCAGGCCCAAAGCCGCCGCTGAAAGAGCAACACAGCACCCTGGGAACTGTTCGAATTTTGTTTTTGTTTTCACCACAAGGCTGACTGGAATAAGAACACTTACTGTAATAGATGGCTGTGCACTGTAGGCCTACAATTAGATTCTGCTATGGCTGCTCTGGCTTGTTGTTGTTGTTGTTAATATCCATTGGCACCTCACTTACTGTAAAAACAGAGCAATAGATAATCTCTGCTCATTCTTACCGTGCTTCTTTCAGTTTCCCCTGGCTCCTTTCCTCCTCCCCTCCTGCACACAAACCACCAACTTCCCACTGAGGAATTGTCGACATTTCTGGAATTCCTCTCGCAGGGAAAGGCCAGCTTGGCTTGCTGAATTTGTTTTTGTTAAGCTGTGGGTTTATGATCTTAAGGGATCAACTGTCACCCAGCTGTTTAGCCGCTGAGGCTATTTGGCATCAGAGCTGTTGTTGTGAGAGGCAAGCTCGGCCTGTGGACCCACCACTGCAAAACACCTGCGGGACGTCTGGTTGAGAGGCAGTGCAGCAATGAGTGTGTCCTCATGTCACGTACTTGCCTCGACCTAGAAGTGTGCTTCAGCTGAAACCACTACCTATCGCGTGCATTTTGTTGGCTGCTTGCAAGCTCTTGGCATGTAACACGCCTCATGCTCAGGATTCCGTGAGTGTCTTCAATCCTGTCACATGATCAGACCTATCAAGAGGATTATAAGCTAGGCCCAGGCTGCTTTGAGCTCGAACCTTCCCCCATAACTCATTTATCACTTTACTGATAGAAAAAAATAATGACATATGAACAAATACCATCTATCATAGATGATTACGATTATTACCATGAGTTGGAGATGGCCAGAACTTTTGACCATGTGGGAGGACACGTGTTAAACTATATACATGCAGAAATTGGTCTGTTCCATATCTTTTGATCATTTATTTTCAAGATCAATCAATAAACTAGTGCAGTTAGAGCCTCTTAGTGGTCAGTCTGCATGAGCATAGTAGTCTCCTCATGATTAAGGCATGGCGGGTAATCTCAGAAGCACAGAAGCTTCAGCTAATGGATAATACCATGTAAGCTTTTTAGTGCCAACATAACAATCCAATTAAAGAATCAAGGTTTAGCAATGCAGGCAAACACTACAAACACCAAATAATGCCGTAACTGCCTTCTTATATAGTCCTTTAGATTTATATTTAGGTGATTTTGTCAATATAACCTACACTAAAGGCAAATGTTTTGGGACACATGCTTAGTCATTGTTTCTTCTGAAATCAAGGGTATTAAAAAAAAGTTATCCTGCTTTTGTTGGAATAACTGTCTCTACTGTGCAGGTTAGGCTTTCTACTAGATTTTGGAGCATTGCATTCAGCAACAAGTGCGTTAGTAAGGTCAGGATGTTGGATGACCCAACCCCATCCTGACACTCCAACTCATCCCAAAAGTATTAAACGGAGCACCATCATCCCAGAGAACACAGTTCCTTTGCTCCGCAGGGCTCTATTATGGTTGTCATTACAACATATAGACATAATGAAATATATAGACATTATTTAGGTTGAAACAAGCAGAGATGGCAAGATAACTTTATTTGTATCAGTGTTTAGTATTTATCTTTTTTGCCTCCTGGAATTTTCCAAACACCTCATATATCTTTTGCCGTTAGTGAGTCAGAGAGCGTGTATTTCACCAAAGGACATGTTTTTGTAGATGAGCTGAGAGATACAAACTGTCACTGAAAGTGAAAGGAGCATGTGGACAGACAGGGTGCAGTAATATTATGGGATTACATGAATATTATTATGGTTATTCATATGGTTATGCAGCGCTGCACAGTTCTTATGAGCATTTTCCTGCTTGCAAAGTTAAATAGTGCAGTTAGCAGTGCGCTGAGCGCGGAGCAGAAACAGCAGCATTGCTATTCTCACTATTACAGGTCAGTGGAGCAACAACATGATTTTGAAGCTGTTATTTTGAAATATGAATGCTACATAGTGTTGCTTTAAGCCTTAACCCAGCACGGCTCATTACACACTAAGGTGTACTAATCAGTGACTGGAGGGACGTCTGTACAAACTGATCCATAGGCTTTTTAAGGGGTTAACGCAACATTGTTATTATTATTTTCCCATTAAAATAACAGAATCATGGTACAATGATGGTACAATGACTTGTAAAAGGGAGAATATCTGTCATTGCCATTACTACCAGCTACTGCACTATGTAACTTTGATAGAACATGCACAAGAGCTATTGCAACAACTGAATAACAATGTTTAACATAAATCATATTTATGTAAAATCCTGTACTATTGCCTTGTCAGAAGTCATGCTTTTTTCACGTTCTTCTGCTGGGAAATGATCTTTGGGAATGTTTAAACTAACATACTCAGACATAAAATCACAATGTATGTTAATGTGCATTTATTTTAAAGTGTACGCCTACTGCTCAGACACTGACATATCGTTTCTCCAGGTGACAAATCCTTAGGCAGCGCTGTGTGCCCTGTATGCATTAGGTTTTGGTATAGGAACAGTTACCTTCTTTGTGGACAATAAATGTGAAATCCGAATCACAACACGCCCTTTCGGGCTTCCTGTTCTCAACATGTTCAGATGACAACAGTTGGGGACACAAGGAATGTCTCGGCTATTCTTTACAGAAGAATAGGAAGGCGATACGGCAGCGAATGCTCATGCACAACAGTCTCGGTCCCTTGTCTTTGGAAGACAGAATTGGAGCAGAACAATAATGGATGTGATCGGATCACGGTGCCACACAGCAAAACAGCATACCACCACCACCACCCCCCACCTGGAATATGTCAATCCTGATCAAATGCCTCTTGGCTTGAAGCTGCCTCCATTTTCAGCCTTATGATTTCCAGGAATCTCTTTCTCTTCACATAAGCATAATTGTCACCCTCCCCTTCCTATCCACACCCCCCTCCACCCACCCTGCTGCTTCGGCTAAGTGAAAAACAAACAGGCTCTCGTTCACATAAGCGAGGCGCCTGTGGTAAACACTCTTATTTCCACTCCAATGCTGGGGGCAAAGTGAAACTGAATGTAAGCACTCAAGTTAGACAGGCCATGGCCATGCCCTTCACCATCAACTGCCATATGAGGGCAAGTACACAAATACAAGCAGACAGGGTGGGCTTTTTTTTTTTTTTTTTTTTTTTTTTTTTACAGGAACTTTCCTAAATGATAAAGAACAACAATACTACTTCAGGTATTTAATGATCAAATATCATTATATAATTTATAGACTATACAGATAGGTACAGATAATACCGTTGTTAGCAAACCATCTGGTTGGTAAGTGAGCTATTCATTAATATCAGTAGGGTTAAATTAAAGTATTGTGTTAGGTTTAGGTTTGGGTTGAAGTTAAGGTTCTAACAAGTTCTTATAGTCATAGGTCATAAATCATTAACAGCCGGTTTTATTACTGTGCCCTTAGGGCTGATATGAGCAAACGACTTCTGTTCTGATTGGCTGCGTTGTATAGTGCCTCATTCAAAAGCAGTCTGGGCCATAAAAACCCCTCTTAATAACTCCTGCTAAAATAAAGAGAGTAGGTGGGGCTTCACTGCTGTAGGCTGAATAGACAGATGTATGTAAATATGTTGGTTTTTGTGACGTCGCTAAGAAAAGAAATTGAAAGCAGGCTGCTTTTCCAGCTTGCTTTCCATTTATAGAGGATGTAGACTGGGAAGTGAGTGACGTGTCTCTGAATGTTTGCACACTACACAACATTTTTTCATTTCAGAATCAAGGAAAGTTAGCTTTTCTGTGAAATGGACCCTTTAATAGAGTGTATCAATTGGAAGCTCAGTTGCATTCAGTAGATATTTAGCTGAGCAGAAATTAAAGAATACATCTGCACAAGTATTATAGATTACTATCAAACAATTCTGCAGAAATATTATCTGCCTGGCCCGGCATCAAGGCCTAGCTCGTCCCGTGAAGGCCCGAAACTCCTCTACACATTAGTTTATATATATGCAAAGCTAACACATTTGGCGCCAGGGCTGATTATACATATGTGAAAAAGGATATATTATGAAATCATGATAACGCATCACTACAGAAATCTTATACGACTGCTACTACAGTTGTTTTGCAGGGAATACCTTTGTTTTGCCAGAATTTGTAATCACTGTTTTGGAGCTAAAATGTCCTTGAGGCTATTGAGAGAGTCTTGCGACTGTGATAATAATTGAAAGGAATTTTCCTGAGTCACAACAAAGCAGACAATCAACGAGAATGATTTTCGTAGCACACCATGTTCTTATTAAAGGCCATGATCTGTCTGATAGGCTGTTTTCTCGCAAGGTACTGCATACAGACTTTACCTTATTTGTCCATCGTGTTCCTACTACAGGTGACAGATCCCATTTAAACTGCCTAAGAGTACATCAGCGGCAATACCTCATACATTTGCACCTGTCCTCCGCTTATAACCACACTGCAGCGAGGGAGCAAGAACATCCGAACAATCTGCAATCTGTTCTCGTTAGAGAAAATTGTGTTCCCCTAAAAATGATACACACTGTGTCTCTTTCGGAGTCGTGGTTGCTGCGATTGCACGGCCTATACTGCGTCTGTTTTTGGGACTGATCTGAACATCTTGTTCTTATTGACCTTTTTGTATCAATGAAAAGTGGAAACAGTATCCAGTGCAATAGCAGGCCTGTCAAAGGAAATAAACAGCAAATAGCTAAACAGTTGGATTGAACACAGGGTTTAAATAAAGATACAGCTGTCCTTAACCAACACTAGGTCTCTATTTAACCATTATTGAACATATCTGAAAGATTTATTGAACATATGCGCAATAGAAAGCCTATTTAGTAGGATTTTCTGCACATGTTTGTGTTTAGTATGACAGGACTCCTCAGTCACTACAATGGGGTCATTTTCTCTTTTGGTCAAAAGGCGGCGCCAAATCCAAACTTGCATTAAAAGATAAGTGACTGAACGGCCACATTTAAAAAGGATTAATCCACTGCCGTTTAAGTAATTTCACAGAAAAGCATCGAGTGGGTTTTCTGTTGCAACGTAGCATTTAATACGACCAGATATGCGTTTCTGCATGGCTGGTGCTGATATTTTCAGGGTTGGATCAGTGTGGGAAAACTACTCCCTCAGCATATGGATGCCTCACATATTTGCAAGAAAGGCAACAGAAGTTCTCCCAGGTCAAAAAATAAAATAAAAAGTAAACTATCATTAAATAAATGGCACATTATGCTTATTTTAAGTAATTTTACTTGATAGTATTTCTTTTAGTGTTAAAATAAAATTAGTTTAATTAATTAATTCAACTATTAATTCAATTAATTCTCTTCTGTCACAAACATTCCCCGATTTTTGGCATGGTGGCGATGAGATGAATGAATCACTGAGCTGTAGGGAGCTGGTGGAAGATCTGCGATCTACACGCCATAACCCGCTGCGGGACTCTGATGTGGAGGATGTGAAGATCAGCCAATCTGCCTAAAACCCCGCGATACTCAAACACACACCGAGTCCTGCCCGTGTGTCTGAATGAAGCTCTACATCGGGTTTTACTTGCAGCTCACCGGAGTGTGTATGTGTGAGTGTGTGTGTGTGTGTGTGAATGTGTATGTGTATGCGTGTGTCGGTCATGGGCAAAATATGTGCATGTTATACACACCGAAAACGTGGACTTCAAACCTCTGTTATTCTGAGCAAAAATGGGCTAGGTTAAGCAACTACGATTAAGGGTCTATGGTTTATTGGAGCTATTTTTATCCAGATTAATCTTCAAACCCGCGTCTTACTAGCTTTGAAAAGCCTGATCCGCGATATTTCATAAGCCCGTGTTGGGTAAACAAACTCCGAGTCCTCCCTCTTCTTCACCACAGCGCAGTGAGGGGCTCACAGGCTGACTGGTGTTTCTCAGCATCCTTATCACAGAGGCTCCTGTGTTATTACTGTGTAATACTGAATAACAGTGGAAACCGTTTTAATGTTGTTATTATTATTATATAGAGTCATTTTTTTCTTGATATTGTTCTTTAGATAAAAAATATTTGATAAAAAATAACAGTTTAACCATCCCAAATCCCTCATAAGCACCTCATCGGTCCACAGGTTACTGTGATTCTTTTATTATTGGGTTTAATAAAGAATTGAAAGAAAATTATTTTCTAATGCAGAATGCACTTGTTTATATAGCCATATTTATATTTTTAATAGAACATAGAAATAGGAACTGTTAGTACTGTTAAGATTGTTAACAACACAATAGGGCTGCCATTAGTTTTCCTTCTGATATTAATGAAGGTCACGTGACGTTCATATAGTCTATATCTATACGTGCAGGTAGATGCAGGTTATCCCTACTGAAATTAGGTGGAAACTGGCTTTAGTGGTTGCCAGTAAAGACCACCAGGTTTCTGTATATTACCTTTCTCCTTAAAAAACACCAAATAAACATGAAATGCGTGTAGAATCAGCTTAGCAATTTACAGTCTGATATTGACCCATTATATTAACACATAATACCATTACTAACCACTACACGCCATTACAAAACCACTAGAAGAAGCCAACAGAGATATTTGGACACTAGTGGTCTTAATATCTAACATTTGAGGGTTTTAGGGAAAGAGAAATCGATCGAAACGATCGAACTATCAATTGAGAAAACAGCCTAATGTGCTGAACCTAACGTGCTGATTCCACAATCTTTTGCCCAAATTGACCAAAACTCCCCAGTATCGTTGCTTTCATCCACCCTTCTCCACCACACAGAGCTGCGACCTGCTTCTGATGGAGGATTCCCATGCAGCTGAATCCTGGCGGACTCCACTCCGTTTTTTCTCGCTCACTTACCGTGTGTGTAAGTGAGTGAGTGTGTGTGTGTGTGCGTGCGTGCGTGCGTGCGTGTGTGTGTGAGAGAAGCCGAGGGTTGTTTACAGCGGCGTTTCTCCTGAGCTGAGCTGAGCCCGTCAGAGGAGTCCGTCTGGCCGTTGCACTGCAGCCCAGAGCCGCTGCCCACCCTGTGGAGCCAAGCCTCAGGCTGATGATGTCGTTCCAGATGAAATAGCCTAATAACAACAACAGTAATATTATTAATATTAATAATAGTCTGTGATTTTCTTTTTTTCGACGTGGGAAAAACAACCCCTTGGGGAAAAAACCTGCGTTTTCGTTCTTTGCGTCTCGAAAGGAGAAGAAAAACAACACGAGGATTTATTTCGACTGCAGAACAGCCGGCGAGAGAGCGGAGTGAAGGCAGGCAGGCAGGCAGGCAGGCAGGCAGGCACAGAGACGGAGAGAAGGAGGGAGGGAGAGAGAGACAGAGAGACAGAGAGAGAGAGAGAGAGAGAGAGAGAGAGAGAGAGAGAGAGCGCGAGCTGCTGCAGCTGGTGTGAAACCATTTTAGTCCTGGCGGATATTTTGGATGGAGCCCTGTTGGGAGACTCGTTAAGCGGCTCGTTCATTCATAGCCCATCCTCTCTGAAGAGACCTCGCTGCTTCCTCACACGTCGCTGGGATTCACCACCACCACCATCACCACCACCACCACCATCATCATCATCACCACCACCACAGTCGGGCCTACAAACGCAGACACACACTCGCGCTGGTGCCGCTCACCGGGGCATTTTGGCTGGCGGACGGGCGGAGAGCCGTGGGGCTAACTAACTTAGCTTCTGCGGGGCTTTTCACGCAAGAAATGGAGGCTGAAGATGCGGACTGTCGCTCGTCTGAAATTCGTGGCTCGACCCTTCTCAGAAGTCACACGGCGTCGCGCTGCTGGCAAGAATAACGACATGTTGTTTTAATACACCTGGACGCTTTTTCTCCAGGACTGAAGAGAGGACTGAAGTTTTGCGGGGTAGCTCTTCTCCGTCTCCTTCTGCCCACCTCGCTTCAAGGCGAGGAAGAAAACAACAGCCCGGATTTGTGTTTCCCTCTCACTCACTGACGCTCAGTGGAAAGGGACTGTGGAGCCGGAGCCGGTCTGAGTCCGGTTTCCAGCCCGCTGGACTGTTTTTACTGTTTCATACTTGTGGGACAAGGCCTTTCTGTTTTGGGAAGATTGATTATTGGGACAGGAATGAGATCTGGAACGGCGTGGAGTATTTCGACCTTATTTTGGGGTCTCGTGCTCTGGCTCTCTGCGAGCTGCTCGTGGACCGCCAGCGGGGAGAGTAAGTCAGCCTTCGTGTGTGCTAGCACGCGCGTTTTTAACTGTTTTCCTTGTCTTATTTTCTTTTAGCAAGTAAAAACCTTTACATGACAGCCAGGACACGTGGATTTGTATCCCGAGTGGTCCCATAGGTCTGGACCAGGCCTGTAGACTCGGACAGGGATGAGACAGGACGGGGCTGGCAGTGCTGATGATGACTACTGATCAGTAGTGCTGTTCAGGTTTACACCAGCAATTAGTCACTGGATGTCTCATAGGCATAGTCAGAAAGTCACAGAAACCCCCTACACACACACACACACACACACACACACACACACATATATATATATGTGTGTGTGTTAGCATGTATTTGCCTGGGTCACACAGCGCGCTACATTTATAAACACACACTGCACCATCAACACACACGCGCGCGCGCGCGCGGTCTCATGCATGCATGCGTGCACATCAGCAAAGATAAGCGATAAACCCAGCAGCTGTGTGCCAATCCCGCTGTGCAGTTATGATTTAATTGTACCAGGAATTGCTTTGGACACATTTGCAGTTATTTAGAGACCAGCGCTCATGTCCCGGGGTATAAAAAATGAAATCACATAAAAAAGACATGGAGATTTTGTGAAGTACAGCTTCTGCAACATTAGCCTAACAGAGCCAGTGCGGTTCAGCAGAGCGTGATGCAGCAGGGAGTGTGTGTCAGTGTGCTGTGCTCCACATCAGCTCCACACAGAGGATGGGCATACCGTGCACACACACACACACACGGAGCGAACTAGCTACAATGACCATGTGGCCATTTTACGTTCTGCAAGCATGTAGGCATCCGCTCGGTACCCGGGTTTGGTGTTGGAGGGGGATAGTCGTGTAGGCTCCGGTCAGAGGTCGACTGCTGTATGCGTTGCAAAAATGCTTTTTGATATGGATTTATGTCTTGATTTGCCTGATTGTAGGAATTGTAGTCGTGTGTGTGTGTGTGTGTGTGTGTGTGTTGTAGACGCGTGGTTCTCAGCTCTGGTCCTGAAGTAGCACTGCTCTGCACATTTCAGACGCCCCCCTGCTCTCAAAACACCTGATCCAGCTCCGTCCAAGGCCAGGGCTGTTTTAGATGCCATGCTCTGCTCTGCTCTGCTCTGCTCCAGCTTTGTTTTTGTTACTGAAAGTGGGTGTTAAGTGAGCTGTAGAGCTGAGGGTAGGCCTGAACAAGCATTGGGGGGAAACATGTCTAATTGTCTAAGTGTGTTTTTCTGACCAACGCTTTGACTCCCGAGTTAAAGATTCCCTGGAATAAAAGTCTGATGTTGGTTTATGTAAACAGTGTTAGAACCTGATAGGATACAGCTCGCTCCTCAGGCGGTGGAGGGCTTGTGTGGATGTTTGTTTTTTTTTGTTTTTTTTTCAGCGTTTTATCTTACCTGTTCACACTGAAGTTATAAGGACTGTTCCAGCCCAGACTGCTGTTATTTAACGAGACACCAATCAAGGCAACCAATCAGAATGAAATTAATTTACATATTTTAGTTTTAAAGGCACTAACAAAAGCAACCTGTTTAAATCCAGAGGTTAAGGATTGTGTCTAAGGATTTCAGAAAGCCGGATTTCTCAGTTAGTCCTTAGTCCAAGACGCTCTTTCCCAATTGGACGGCTTGCTTTTAGGCTTTAGTTATCTGGCTAAAAACGAGAAATTCTCTTTAGTGAATTTTTCCCCACAGGTACACTAGGGTGCTCCCGGGCAGGACAGGGCATCCTGAAGTTTTGCTTGGCAAATCTTGATTTTGCATGAGTTTACGTCTTTCTGTTCTTCAGGTTTGGGAGGCTCAGTAACCGATGTCTTGTAATAAAATCTGACAATTTTAATGCCATGATACATTCAAAATATATCAGGGGATCAGAGGACATTTAATTTAGCTTTGATAAAGGGAATCATCTGGTCTTAATGAAGGCAACCATTCGAAAGGCCATTCTTCCTGAGACTCCTGCGGCTCAATGCTAAAGTGCTGTTGTTATTATGAAGCTGATATAGCTTGTTTAGATTGGACTGTTCTGTTTTGTTTTTCTCTTTTTAAAATGACAACAAAGGGAAGCTTACTCAGTATTGTAAGTGCTTACCAAACAGAAGACTCATTTCCAGAAAGGAAACCTACTACTTATGTCATTTTTATGGATTTTACAGTTTTCTTTTAAAGCCGTCTGAAGCACCCATTAAATGACACACATTACAGTTAATTGCCAGGTCCTGGACAGACTAAAGAGTAAAGCACACAAAATATAACTAAAACAGCTATAAACAAAGTGCTTGGCAACAGAGGCATGGCTAGTTAATGGGCGTTATATCAGGAAAATCATGCTCGTTATGTGTTATTAAAAATAATCTTGCTAAAATATCAGCAAAACAGCCTACAGTATCACAGTATCACTGTACATGGGTAAATATCGCCCAGCATCTGTCAACTTCTTTTACCGCTTTCCTTGACCTTTTTTTTTTATTCCAATAATACGAGACTGACCTGACCCTTGTTTTCCGTCTGTTTCAGTATCATTGTGGCTCAACCGAACTTGTTGTTGAGCATTGCTAGCCAGGTGACTTTGCCTCTCTGCAAGCTGTGACCATCATTATTAGAAAGAGAACATAAATGGAACAAATAGCTGTACGGTTAAAATGTGGTGAAATTTGATCTTTTGTTTGCCTCTCCGAAGGGTGAGGTAATAGTGAAATGTGTTTTTTAAGATTGCAGAAAGCATGTGATTATGGGAACTTGCTGTTGTCCCAGACCGTCGGCCCACATCTGTGTTTCCAACTGACAGAAAACAAAGCCAGATGACAGCTCAGCTACTTAATCAAATCTTTTTGTTTTCAAAGTCTTTATGTGTGTGTGTGAAGGTTCAGAACTGGGCTGAAAACAGCGAGTCAAATAGTGAGTTTTAAAGCTGTGCGCTGACGTCCTGCTACCTTTAAAGGGTTGTAAGTGCTTGCTGGGACACGACGCGCACGTTTGCTCTCCTAACTTCGAGAGGGCACGGATCATGTTGTTGACAACCCATTTTTCTCCCAGTTGTAAACACCAAAGCAGTAAAGGTCACAATCTGTTATGATCTATTTACTTCTAAAATGTTATTTTAAGAAAGTTGCAACACTGCCTTACGTAATAAGCGTGGCATATGACACTTTTGGCCTGCTTTTCACTGGGCAAATAATTAGTCCTGCTTTGGATTAGGATCAAGTTGGCATCATTGTTTGGAGGACTGACCGATATATTATCTGGACAGAGTTTAGGTCTATTATTCAGTACTTTCACGGTACTGCTTGTTTGCTGGTCATATATATTGATATACTGTATTTAGTAGAGAAGCAGACTGTGCTCATCAGAGTGATGTCAATAGGTCAGATCTCAGGACTGCTGATGTGATCGAATAATGGCTTATTTTTGTACATTATGTATGTTTGCTTTATTTAAACGACGGGCAGTGTTTTCGAGTGGATATGCTGAAGAAGCATCAGTATGACTGGTGTGTGGGTTTCTTTTAGAGGCGTTTCCCCACCTACAGGAACAACTGACTACAGTCGAGGTCTGTGCGTGTGTGTGTTTGGGATGTGTATTATTTAAGCAATAACACATGAGGGAGTGTTATCATGAACAACATCGCATTTCTAACCTGGTTACTTAGCTCGTGCCGTACATTATCCACAACTTCCACGTTTTTATTGCCTTGTACTTTTGTCTGTTTTGCAAAGTAAAAAAAGAAGTAACACAATGCAGGTTAAATATATAGTTTTAGTATTTTTATTGATACCAAGATTTATTTTATTCACTAAAACGGTTTGTGAATTGTTAAGTGAGAATTGTTAAGGGAGAAATGTTAAGTAATTGGAAGGTGAACAGATAAGAGGAAAAGAAAATAAAAATTATAATTGTTTATGGCTTTAGAGTTAAAAAAGAAATGGAGCACAATGCGTTAGTTTGAGCTTCCCAAGATATTTGAGATCTTAGATAACTTTTACAGAGGTCTCAGATCTTAATCATTTTGTTAGGACTGTAGTTAGTTTACAGACATAATTAGGAAAGGCCAGGTTATATATATATATATATAGACTATATAGATATATAGACTTTTATACACTCTGACTTGGCAACCACGGGCTCCATAACACTCTGAAAATGAAAGGCTGCTTCCCTATTGCGCACTACACACTAATACTATCAGGTATAGGCTATATACTAATCTTAATAGTGCATGTTATGCAGGTTAGTACAAAATATTAACCTAATAGCCCGTTTTCTATGAACAGGAAGTGATGACAAGTAGGGCGGGGCGATATAGTAAAAATACTATATTGCAATATTTAAAGACAGTCGTCAGCAGCGACAGATTTTTAAAAACTACTATTCAGATACTCTCTGAAGTGATCATTCAACATCTGCTGCACTTCATCTCATAAACCAGTCAACTTACCCTGTTTGTATTGAAATGTGCAGTTGATCAGTGTTTATGGAGCACTAATAATGTCCTTAATCTGCTTAGAAAAGCATATTGTGTATCATGAAGACAGAATGTATCGCGATACAATAAAATATCGTCATATTGCCCAGCTCTAATGAAAAGTTCCTTTGCCAACATGCCTTACTGCAAGTTCTCCTGCAGCCATTGCTGCAGCATTTGCTGCAGTTACCTGTCATTTTCTTCAAATAATCGTTCTAAAACTGAGAAGCTCCTCCCTTTCTGTTTCACATTGCATTGTGGCACTTTTATCTATACTATAAACGTGATACTCAAACACTAGTTAGTATTAGTAATTAGTATGCAGTTAACTGATGCCCACAAATTAGGAAAAGCCTATTTTTCCCTTTTCTCAGTTCGCAATGTAGATAAGAAATGGTAAAGGATTGCTAGACAGGCAATTCAAAGCCTCTGTTTGACTGCAGATGACTCTCCGGACGACTCCCCGGATGACTCTCCGGAACATTTAGCAGCCTCTGGAGTGGTTGTGCACTAATCGACTGTGCAGCAACTCCTGCACATATATAAGCTAGATAAGAAAATATGGGTCTGTAAAAAAGCTGAAAGATTAAAAGAAAAATATTAGAGATATTAAAGAAAGGTACCTTTGTGGCTTTTGGATATCCAGTCATCTTTTACTTTACTCAGCTATTTCAGTAACCAAAGCTTAAGCATGCCACTGTATTTGCACTGTAACCAAATGAGATCAGCTATAACCATTAGAAGCATCAAGGAGTCAGTGCCGTTAATGTATACATTCAGGCTAACTTCGGTGCCACTGCAGATATCTGGAACATTTCTTTCTCCACGCCTTGGTGAGACTAGAGGGGCTATTTCACAACTCTGGTGTTACATTATCTTCGGGGTCTGTCCCATAAAGCATAGCAAAAGCACTCCACTGACACACTGACCTCGATCACTTCTTGCAAGGCCAGATCTCCTCTCATGCATGGTGAAGGGATTTTTGTTTGTCGAAAAATGTAAAGATCTTATCCCTTACATCCGAGGCATTCGATCAGACAAGACATATTTAGTATCTGAAATTTTGAAATTTTTAGTTTACAACTGAAGATGCTAGGCAAACACTGGATTTAGGCTGTCACTAATCTCATCTCAAACACATGCCAAAAATGCACGTCTTTGTTTGTGGTTTAGATCACAGTGCAACTTACTTTACTCTATACAAATGGAAACAAACTAGTACCCTTTTCCAACCTCATATCATCCCTTATAGACTGTTGTGACCGTGCCTTTAAGATGAATAAATGAATGGTCTTTGTTCTGATTGGCTGCTTTGTATTGCATCTTTTTCGAAAAAGCTGTTCAGGCTAAGGCACTTTTTTTGTAGCTTCAAAGGGAAAGGGTCGGCTAACGTAGAAACGCAGGCTAAGCATGTTTTTCTTTATGCAGATGTTTTGGTTTGATGTGAGCCGTTTCTGATGCTGAGTTTCACTGTTGAACTGTAAGGTCTGAAGAGCTAATGTTTGAAACCCTGTTTACTAAAACTGCACTAAAAAACGCACTAAAAACTGTTCAGTTATCCATGGTATGGGCTCTGTAAACGGTTCTTTACTTCTAGTTGTAGCCAGGGAATTACTTGCACGTCTGTCTCGCTAAATGTACGACGTTCCTAAATTTGTTTGCTCTAAACATTCTTATGTGCGCTGAATAAAAACAGTCTGAAATATTCCCCGCTAAATGAATGGCCATGCTCCATTAGAACGTCCTCTTTGGTCTCGTAAACTTTTTTATCCCGTTCATTTTAATAATCTGGTCAGGCTAATAAAATGTAATTTCGCCTCCTTTCAAGTTCCACCGCAGTAAACTTTCCATGCCATTTCTTCCAAGTATACGGCAAACAAGACTCCACGGTTCATGGAGCGAGAGGGAGAGGAGAGACTCTGGGGTTTGAAAATAGAACGTGTAAAAATACATGGCCGGGGGAAACAGGCAGGGTTTTGTTAATCAGAAGAGTAGGGAGTTTGTGAACTGTTTCGCCTGCCTTTTTGCCGTTCGCACGGGCGGTCTCCGGACTGCTGGCCTGCCCGCCTCACACCTCGGCAGCCGAGCTGCCATCAGACTCTGACACACACTCAGTATTTAAAGTAAAAGACAAAAAAAAAAAAAACAACCTCTGCTGAGCGCCAGCATTAGTCATACTTTTGCCCCTCTGACTCCTTAGCTGGAACTGAGAACCTGCTGAGATTAAAAACTAACTTTATTATGCTCTCCACACACACACACACACACACACACACACACAAAGCACAGGGCCTTGTTAAATGCCAGACACACAGGCACTGAGCTATGGTTTCAGCTGTATCTATTGCAGTCGAAAAGCCAGGCAGAGACGGCCATTGCCAAGGTGACACATCCTGAAGGGGTGGCAGGGGGTGCGGAGGGGGCGGAGTCATTTTCCTCTTCTTTTGCTGTTTGTTTGTCCACCTTTCCCCACCCTGATATCTGCAGCTCTGCTGCTCGTGACTGAGACAGTGTGGGCCTCTTCTCATGACTCACACACTCTGCCCTAGCCAGACGCACAAACACTCACTTGCTCACTCGCTCGCGCACTCATTTACTCTCACACACTCTCTCTTTACCTCTCTCTATCGCGCTTTCTCTTTAATCTATAATTCTCTCTCGCTCTCTATAATTCTGCCTCTCTCACTACTTCTCTCAATTCTTTCTTTCTGTCTTTCTCACTCTCTGCTCATTGGTCCTCTCCCACCTCCTCTCATCTTCTCTTTCTACTGTTCTCTCTCTACTTCTCTCTATGTACCTTTTCCCCTATACTCTCTCTACTCTCTCTACTTCTCTCTCTGTACTTCTCTCTCTACTCCTCTCTCTGTACTTCTCTCTCTACTCTCTGTACTTCTCTCTCTGTACTTCTCTCTCTACGTCTCTCTCTGTACTTCTCTCTCTACTTCTCTCTCTGTACTTCTCTCTCTACTCTCTGTACTTCTCTCTCTACTCTCTGTACTTCTCTCTCTGTACTTCTCTCTCTACGTCTCTCTCTGTACTTCTCTCTCTACTTCTCTCTCTGTACTTCTCTCTCTACTCTCTGTACTTCTCTCTCTACTCTCTGTACTTCTCTCTCTGTACTTCTCTCTCTACTCTCTGTACTTCTCTCTCTGTACTTCTCTCTCTACTCTCTGTACTTCTCTCTCTGTACTTCTCTCTCTACTCTCTGTACTTCTCTCTCTGTACTCTCTCTACTCTCTACTTCTCTCTGTACTTCTCTCACTCTACTTCTCTCACTACACTCTCTCTCTACTTCTCTCTCTGTACTTCTCTCTCTGTACTTCTCTCTCTACTCTCTGTACTTCTCTCTCTACTTCTCTCTCTCTATCTTTTCCTCTATACTCTCTCTACTCCCTGTACTTCTCTCTCTACTCTCTCTACTTCTCTCTCTACTCTCTGTATTTCTCTCTCTACTCTCTCTACTCTGTATTTCTCTCTCTACTCTCTGTACTTCTCTCCCTACTCTCTCTACTTCTCTCTCTACTCTCTGTACTTCTCTCTCTCTACTCTCTCTACTTCTCTCTCTACTCTCTGTACTTCTCTCTCTACTCTCTCTACTTCTCTCTCTACTCTCTCTACTTCTCTCTCTACTCTCTGTACTTCTCTCCCTACTCTCTCTACTTCTCTCTCTACTCTCTGTATTTCTCTCTCTACTCTCTCTACTTCTCTCTCTACTCTCTCTACTTCTCTCTCTACTCTCTGTATTTCTCTCTCTACTCTCTCTACTTCTCTCTCTACTCTCTGTACTTCTCTCCCTACTCTCTCTACTTCTCTCTCTACTCTCTGTATTTCTCTCTCTCTACTCTCTCTACTCTCTGTATTTCTCTCTCTCTACTCTCTCCACTCTCTCTACTTCTCTTTCTACTCTCTGTACTTTTCTCCCTACTCTCTCTACTTCTCTCTCTACTCTCTGTATTTCTCTCTCTCTACTCTCTCTACTCTCTGTACTTCTCTCTCTACTCTCTGTACTTCTCTCTCTACTCTCTCTACTTCTCTCTCTACTCTCTGTATTTCTCTCTCTACTCTCTGTATTTCTCTCTCTCTACTCTCTGTATTTCTCTCTCTACTCTCTGTATTTCTCTCTCTACTCTCTCTACTCTCTGTATTTCTCTCTCTACTCTCTCTACTTCTCTTTCTACTCTCTGTATTTCTCTCTCTACTCTCTCTACTTCTCTCTCTACTCTCTGTATTTCTCTCTCTCTACTCTCTCTACTCTCTGTACTTCTCTCTCTACTCTCTCTACTTCTCTCTCTACTCTCTGTACTTCTCTCCCTACTCTCTCTACTTCTCTCTCTACTCTCTGTATTTCTCTCTCTCTACTCTCTCTACTCTCTGTACTTCTCTCTCTACTCTCTGTACTTCTCTCCCTACTCTCTCTACTTCTCTCTCTACTCTCTGTACTTCTCTCTCTACTCTCTCTACTTCTCTCTCTACTCTCTGTACTTCTCTCCCTACTCTCTCTACTTCTCTCTCTACTCTCTGTACTTCTCTCTCTACTCTCTCCACTCTCTCTACTTCTCTCTCTACTCTCTGTACTTCTCTCTCTGTACTTCTCTCTCTCTACTCTCTGTACTTCTCTCTGTACTTCTCTCTCTCTACTCTCTGTATTTCTCTCTCTCTACTCTCTCTACTCTCTGTACTTCTCTCTCTTCTCTCTCTACTTCTCTCTCTACTCTCTGTACTTCTCTCTCTTCTCTCTGTACTTCTCTCTCTACTCTCTGTACTTCTCTCTCTCTACTCTCTGTACTTCTCTCTCTACTCTCTGTACTTCTCTCTGTACTTCTCTCTCTCTACTCTCTGTACTTCTCTCTCTACTCTCTGTACTTCTCTCTCTACTCTCTGTACTTCTCTCTCTGCTCTCTGTACTTCTCTCTGTACTTCTCTCTCTCTACTCTCTCTACTTCTCTCTGTACTCTCTCTACTTCTCTCTCTACTCTCTCTACTTCTCTCTCTACTCTCTGTACTTCTCTCTGTACTTCTCTCTCTCTACTCTCTCTACTTCTCTCTCTACTCTCTGTATTTCTCTCTCTCTACTCTCTCTACTCTCTGTACTTCTCTCTCTTCTCTCTCTACTTCTCTCTCTACTCTCTCTACTTCTCTCTCTTCTCTCTCTACTTCTCTCTCTACTCTCTGTACTTCTCTCTCTCTACTCTCTGTACTTCTCTCTCTACTCTCTGTACTTCTCTCTCTCTACTCTCTGTACTTCTCTCTCTACTCTCTGTACTTCTCTCTGTACTTCTCTCTCTACTCTCTGTACTTCTCTCTCTACTCTCTGTACTTCTCTCTGTACTCTCTGTACTTCTCTCTGTACTTCTCTCTCTCTACTCTCTCTACTTCTCTCTGTACTCTCTCTACTCTCTCTACTTCTCTCTCTACTCTCTCTACTTCTCTCTCTACTCTCTGTACTTCTCTCTGTACTTCTCTCTCTCTTCTCTCTCTACTTCTCTCTCTACTCTCTGTACTTCTCTCTCTCTACTCTCTGTACTTCTCTCTGTACTTCTCTCTCTCTACTCTCTGTACTTCTCTCTCTCTACTCTCTGTACTTCTCTCTCTACTCTCTGTACTTCTCTCTGTACTTCTCTCTCTCTACTCTCTGTACTTCTCTCTCTCTACTCTCTTTACTTCTCTCTGTACTTCTCTCTGTACTTCTCTCTCTTCTCTCTGTACTTCTCTCTCTTCTCTCTGTACTTCTCTCTCTACTCTCTGTACTTCTCTCTGTACTTCTCTCTGTACTTCTCTCTCTTCTCTCTGTACTTCTCTCTCTACTCTCTGTACTACTTTACTTGTTTTGCTCTCTCTCTTCTTCCCTCTCTCTATTTCTCTCTTCCTTTTCTTTCTTTCCTTCCGTCTCTTCTTCTTCCCCCCAATCTATTTGTTTCCCATATTCTTTTCTACTTGTATCATTCCGTCTCTCTCTCTCTCAGTGTGTGTGAGGGTGGCACACGTGGGAGCAGTCGTGCATCGTGCTCGCTCGTCCCGCGCAGCATGGCAGTCTGAGTCACTGAATGTGTGTCACTGTGCTAGTTTGTGCGTTTAGAGCAGCAGCGGCAGTCAAACCATCTTAGGGCTCCGGTGAGCTGCCAGATGAGGTTTACAGTGCTTAATTAAACCCTTAATTTAAAGAGGGCTGTCAGATTATCTGCTTGTGTGTAATCCAGTGGCCGCACGTACACCGTCAAATGCAAGGAGAGTAATTCGGCCTAATGGGCCAAACGAGCCACTCCCCCACGTGCTTCATTGTTTTCTGTAGAGCAGTGCAGCTCACTACGAGCGCAAACTCAGTCCCTTTGCCATCAAAATACCAGCGACTGTGTGACTGAGCTGTACAACATTGCTCTGTATGTAGCTTATAATATGGGGTGGGAAGGGGGGTAGCTCATTCCTTCTAGAACCAAACCTGTCAAGGAATGTTTGTAGGTTGCTCCCCATGATAAAATGTTGCCCTCAGGTCCACTTTTGATGTTTGTGTGGGTTTATGTATTAAAAACAGCCGTAATTGATTTGATGAAACGCTCTGTTTTTGTTAATGTGCTGCAGGGCTGGGCAATATGACACATATGATAATGATATAATAACAGTATGTTAGGACAGACGTTCTAGAGTATACCTACAGTAGACTCAGACAAGTGTGTGGTAACCTAATGCATTAACTGAGTTAACTCAATAATTATTGGGTTTTCTGAGTCTATTGTAGGTATTATTGGTAGAACTCCAAATGTCCAAGTACATGTTTGATGAAAAAGAGATATGACAGAAACATAATATCTATCACAATAATTTTCATTTAATAATTTTAACTCGCTCTTGCATTACCATTTTTTTCAGTCACATTTTGATGCACTGCATCTAGTTAACCAGGATCAGTGGTCTTTTAGTTTTGACATTGTGCTCAATATGATATGATAATATGAAAGTATATTGCTTATCATGATCACAAACATTATGATAGTAATGACAAAATATTGGCATCTTGCCATTTATAAATGGCATGGTAATTAACTGACACAAAAGGCTGAAACATCATTTGAATGTGACAAAAATGTCATTATGACAAAAAATATACACTTGCACTGCCACACTAGAGCACAAAGATGTCATCCCAGAAGACAAAACCTCTTTAAAAAGTTATCTCAATTCATAAATAAGATGTCTTAACCGCTTTAATTCAATTTTGATCATTTCCATTGCTTTTAAATGTAATACTATTTTTAAAATATATTTTTAATAATAATAGATTTTTTTTCAGTTTAGAAACGTTGAATAAAATTATTTGTGCTCATAGTTTTGGCAATATTTTAAAAGTATTAATAATGTGAATATATCGCCAGATGCTTTTGTCATTGTAAACAATGTGACAAATCAGATGTAACAAATAATAACTATTGTCATATATTCTTTATTGTGAAAAACATCTTGAAGTATTGTGATGTATTTATGCATATTTATAACAGTTTTCATCAGCTACCTTGTATTGTGCCTCATTTCCAAGTTCTAGCTAAAACACTCTTTATAACTTCAGCGAGACCAGGCAGGGTATCTGTAAATGAGCTGATTTTTCATAATTTTTCATTTTTCAAATTTAATTACATGGCGCTTTTCACAACAGTCACAAAGCAGCTGTACAGAGATGTGGGTTCGAGGTGAGAGTGGCAAGAAAAAACTTCCTCACGCTAAGAGGAAGAAACCTTGAGAGGAACCAAGACTCAAAAGGGGAACCCATCTTTCTCTGGCCGACACCGGATAGCAGAACAAATAACAGAATAACAAGAATGACTGAACAGAGAGAGTGAGATAATGAAGAGCTATGGCTAATGTGACAACAGGCCTTGAGTTATGAGAATGTGAGTGAGTGTAGGACACATGCTCAGTGTTAATGTGAAAGCCTATGCAGGTTAAACAGTCATATGCACTGCAATGCATTATCTAGAGTGGTGTGAATGAATCAATGTGAGGATCCAGCGCAGGACAGCATTGCAGTGGGCAGGAGGGTAGTGGAGAGCCAGGTTGGCCAGCACTGGGACAGAACAGTAGGAACAGGGCGTCTCAATACATGAGAAAAAGGAGTGAGAAAATAAAAAGGATGGAAAAACATCCTATTATAACTTTTCTTTCACATTTTTATTACATTCTATTCCTAAAGAGTTATTCCTAAATTATATAGATGAGGGAGGCAAGCCTGAAGCTGCACCTCGATTGATAAGCAGTAAGGCCCAACCCTTGCATGAACATGTGAATTTCCGCATATGTTAAGTCATGGTCTATGAATGTCATTGTATAATCCCTGCCTGCTCGTCCAGAGTGACACACTGAATGATTACATGGGCTGGAAGTGTACTGCCAGGTATGCCTGTAAAGGAACTTTGTGGTTGTGATGGAAAGATTGTAGTGTATGCTAGTGTTGATAAGGCCGCTTCTGAGGGCTTAACTGTTGGACTGTCTTACATGTTATCAGCAGCCACATTTCCGAGGAAAGCAAGACTTGTAACGCTCACAAGCGATGGTCAAACATGTTGCTCTTCACCCTCTCACATAACAGCAGGGCTAGCGCTAGCTAAAGCGTGGCTTGGGGGGGGAGGGGAGGAGGGGGTGTTGTGTTACTAGCCGGGCTCTGACACATGAGCTTGTGCTTTTGATGTGAGGGCCACTGAAGGGAAGTGTAGCACCAGACCAGTGGTCAGATGACTTCCAGCATGTGGGGGATTAAGCACAGTTGAGGTGGCAGGTGCGAGCACTTTGGAGTGGCAGCCAGGGCCTTGGTCACGCTCCTTCTGATGCGTGTGAGGGGCTTTACTCAATCCCATCATCCCCCAGGAGTGCTCTAGCGCTCAAATATTTGTCCTAATTGGAACAAATGGACAGTAAACATTGTCATTTCTGTTATTTAACAGGAAGCATGCTGGAAACATGCAGGCTGCAGGATCAGATAGTGGATGGTATGTGTGTTTGTGTGTGTGTGTGTGTGTGTGAGGGGGGGGGGGGGGTTCTTAGGACAAATGCCATATGAGGCCGATTGACTTTTAAACCTTATTCTGCATCACATCGAGCCTTGAAACGGGGAAGAAAGGCTTCCGCACTCAAACAGGCCTCCTGTAGTTAACGACAAAAAGGCCGGAAAATGACACAATTATGCTCTTCCGAGAATGGTCACTTGCTCATAAACGCTTCCAGTAACTTGTGATAAGATATTGATCTGTCCCAGAAGAGATGTCAGGTTTTTTTTTTTGCAGATAAAGATTTAGACTTTCTTCACACTTTCACACTTCTTATTTATTTCACATATACACACACACACACACACACACACATATACACTTTATTGCCAAAGGTATTCCACGCCTGCCTTCGCACGCATATGAACTTGAGTGATAGCCCATTCTTAATCCATAGGGTTTAATACGATGTTGGGACACCCTTAGCAGCTATTACAGCTTTAACTCCTCTAGGAGGCTTTCCACAAGGTTTAGGAGTGTGTTGATGGGAATTTTATTGACCATTCTTCCAGAAGTAAGGTCATTTGTAAGGTCAGACACTAATGTTGGACGAGAAAGCCTGGCTTGCAGTCTCCGCTCTAATTCATCTCAAAGGTGTTCTATTGGGTTAAGGTCAGGCCAGTCAAGTTCTTCTACACCAAACTCCCTCATCCATGTCTTTATGGAAGGGGCCATCCCCAAACTCCTTCCCGCAAAGTTGAGAGCATGAAATTAAATAAAATCTCTTGGTATGTTAGGTTCCACCCAGGCTACATTATTTCCCAGCCCACCCACCCACATTAGTGTTGAAGGCTGTAAGAGCAAGTTACCATTTTCTGTACTACTGAGTGTGACTATATGCTGGTTGAGAACTGCAGTGTTCACTTTTCCATTACCACAGCATTACTTAGATTCCGGATATAGATTCATTAAAGTCAATTAAGGACTGAAAGACATTAGAGATGATTAGAAAAGCAAGGTTATTCAGCTTCAGTTGAGATTTAGGTTACGTTCATTCAAAATAATCACTTAAAATATTAAGATTAAGAAGTTTTTCTAACCTAATCTATTTAACTGTTCAGCAAATTTTAATTTAGCTATTCAGTTGCTTCAAAATAGCCTCATATCCTGTCCAACCTTGGGGTGAATGCCCTGTAACAGCAAAAGGCCAGAATGTGGCACCAACAGCAAAAATCCGTAGACCCACCCTGTCTAATGTGAACAGTCCATGCTGGTGGAGGTGGTAAGGGGAATGGCACACTTCTTGGCACACCTTAGGCCAGTTATCACCAGATAATGCAAGTTAATAAGCATCATCTAAATGCCACATCGTATTTGGAGTATTGTTGCTGACCATGTTCATCCCTTCGTGACCAAAATTGTCCTGTAGTCTAATGGCTACTTCCAGCATGATAATACAAAATGTCTTAAACTGTCAACATGGACCAGAATCAGAAAGTAATGATTTCAGTATTTTGTAGAATCCATGCCACTAAGAGTTGAGGCTGTGAGAGCCACACATACGACATTAGTAGATGATTTACGCGCTAAGGCTTTATCTATGAGAGTAGACCCTTTTAGCTGCCTCTAGAGGCGTTCACTCCCCTCACCCCCTTCTGGGATTCCTCTGGAAGGCCAGGTTATCAAACGCAAACAGTGAACGCTGGATTCCCGATATGTGTGTTTGCGCAGCGGTGTGAATAGCGTGCTGAGAGGAAGAGGCGCCTGGGTTTCTGTTTGCTCTCTATGAGCTCTGTGGACTCTAGGCGCCTGATCTGAAGGACGCCGGCCTGTTCCTCAGCCACTCGCAGCCTTTCGGTGCCATGATCAGATTTCCTGCTGCTTGATGTTAATGAGCGTAGTGAAGGCTCTCGCGCCTTCTCTGCTTATCTTTCTCAGGCCTCAACAGCAAGTAAACAACAGCAACGAGATTGATTTGTCTGCTTTGTCTTTGGTATAACTGCCCACACTACTGTCAAGGTTGGGAAAAATCCTGTCATTTGACAAAATATGGGGCATAATAATGATAAATATAGGTAATTTCAGTGAGATTTAAGTGGCTGTTAGACTTAATGCAGTCTTTCTGTGCAAACTGCAAAAATAAAGGAGCTGCAGAAGTTCCTTTGAGCAGTGCCATGAAAGAACCACTTATAAAAACATGAGTGTGAGGAACTTCACTCTGACACGTCTCTATTACAAACATGGTTCTTTGAGGAACCAAAAGTGTTTCATGGCATTGAACTTTTTGTAGGACTTTGTAGGACTTTGTAGGACCTCGTGTAATGCTCCAGACACTAGGAGGCTGAGGACTGACACATGCCTCCTCTGACTCATTCTCTCAGAATCTAAATGGTATAATAAAATGTAGCTAAAAGACACCCTTCGTTGTAAACGGCGGGTTTAGGTCGCACCCATTTTAGATTCAAGCCTTAATGCTTTCAGTTCTAAATAGAAACAGATACAGATAAACCCACTATGTAATAGGTGCTCTAATGCTGTGTAACCTGAGTTATATTTTTTGTAAAACCTGGTAATATTACTCTACCATGTCAGTCCACGTGCTTCTTTCACTTTCAGTGAAGTTCTGTATCCCTCAACCTGAAAGTGAGGCTCAAAGTCTAAATTCCACTTCCCAAGAAATACCAATTTCCCATAGTGTTACTTAAATTAAAATTGAAATACCACTTTTAATGGCATTAGCATTTAAAATACTTACTGAAGCTTTAATAAACTGTTAATGTACCATTTTCTATACAATGTTTTTCTGTTATGGTCCCTACCATAGTAAACTGTATTTGCTCTGGCTGATATGTTCCTGAAATCCCTACATAGTGAAACTTCTCACTAAGATCTGAGTCAATATTCCAAATTATTGCAGGTCAAGAGGGACAAAGGATTTTTATTTCCTTTTTGTTGGGTGTCCGATTTTTTCTTTTTCTTTGCATGCTCCCTCAGTCTAGTCGTTGGGCGCTCTGGGAGCTCAGAGCCGCAGTAAAATCCTGATCTGCTGTAAGCAATCCCTGCAGGATGGGCCAGGAGAAGGGGGCTTAGATGCCTTTCTCGCTGGGCGTGCCTGAAGCCGTGTTTACGGAAGAGCCGGATTTTCACAAGTGGAATGAGAGCTGAGGGCCAGGCCTCGGATCGCGCGGCCAGATTCATTGTGGAGGTCAACTGGTGGGCACATGTTTGTGTCAGCTGGTTCCAGGCAGCTTGCGTGGTCCACCAAGAGGAAGACGTTTCATTGTTCATTGTTAAAGGGCCCATATCCTACATTTTATTGCTTCGATTGTTTGGTTTTTTTACCCTGAGGTCCATTTATGACATTTGTGTTGTTGTATTTAACAGAAAGCGAGCTTTTGTACATGACCTTTTCCAGGTTCCAGGTAAAAAGTATTATGATTAAGCGGATTGGTTTTTGTTACTGTGCCTTTCAGATAGGTAGATGTAGATGTAGATTGGTCTGACTGGCTGCTTTGGATTGTGCCGTATTTTTAAAGCTCAGAATGAATGCGTGGTCCGCACTTCGCAAATGACTTATTAGCGCAGCCACCGAAATAGTCCAGATTTACAAAAGCAAATACAGTTTTTTAGATGTGTAGATTAATGAGGTGTGTATGCAAAATACTGTCCAAAATCTTGAAGCTATTTCACTGACAATTCCATCTTGTCAGCCTTTCTGCTTTGGTTGTACTCCGCAGTGCCGGGCAGACTCTTCTTTCTCCGTCTGCGTATCTCTTTCTCTTCCCCTCTCTCTCACGCCAGACTGTCTGATTTTATTAATGGATCTGACAGGAACCGAGGAGCTGAGTTTCTCTTTACCAACAAACAAATTAGTCTTTGTGTTTGTGCCGTTCCAAACCCTCCTCCTCCCTCCTTCTCTCTCTCTCTTGCTTTCTCCCACTCTCTCCCTCTCTCCCTGACTGCGGGAAGAGAGAGAATGAAAGAAGAAGAAGAAGAAGGAAAAAAAACAACAACTCAGGGATGAAACAAAGGAGACATGCAGCTCCGTGGCTGCCGAGTGCGGCCCTGGGGCATTCGCGACGACAGGAGAAAGCAAATACTATTTTCTCGTGGAGCAATCATTTCCGTTCTAAATTTGGACGCCTCTGGTGCCCTGACAGGAGCGGATAAAGGCCATTCATCTTAATAAACAATGCGCTATTTTGAGTGAGCTGAATGAATGAGGAACTTCAAATGGGATTCGCATTCTTGGCAGCGTGTCGTTTTAGCGGTTCAGGAGTGCGTCAAGCCAAAAAAAAAAAAAAAAAAGAAAGGGAAAAAAAGAGGGTTTTCCTCAGGAGGAGGAAACAATAAAGGAGGAAGTAACAGTTGAGCTGACATTTAGACCCGTTCAGACTGTATGGAAATCAGATCAGACTTCCCTGAGAGCGACATAAGGCCTGTTGTTCTCACAGAGGCTGCTACTGTATATCTGATGGGGAAGCGGTTAGGAGGTGGTGTGTTGACATGGCCAGGAGATGGCAGCTGAAAACTCTTCCATTCATCTCCTAGCTGAGGCCTTTGCGATGCTGGCCCTCAGTGAGAGAGTGACACAAGCCTCTTAAACAACTTAAAAGGTTTAACCAACTCATATATGTCAAGACATTTCTTCTGCTGATCGCCACCACCTTCTAGGGAACAGATCTGCTCTTTGGTAGTTTTTCTCTGTTCTTCTTCTTGTTATGTGAATCTTGCTGGTTTTATACACCCTGTTTTTAATGTTGCTTCTGCCCCAGCCTTTGCCTTTGCTTTTCTAACAAATCAAGTAGAAGTTAAGGATACACAGTATTATGGGCTCATTTTTATGATCTCTTTGGCCACTTACTGACTTGCATTGACTTGCTTCACTGTCCACCAGGACTGCTGGATGTGTTAGGCATCGCTCCTACTCATAGGATGAAATAAATTAGCTGCAGGGGAGCCATTCCTACTGACAGCCACAATTAAAAGGAGAAATAATTCTCCTAAATAAAACATGAGTGTTTCGTGTGTGTGTGTGTGTGTGTGTGTGTGTGTGTGTGTGTGTGTGTCTAAGAAAGAAGTGAGACAGACAAACAGACAGACAGAGAGGAGAAGAGTAGGACACTCTGAACTCTGTGGTTCCACATATGGGTTGTTTTTTGTATGGACCGTAGACATGGATGGACCTTTTTAAACACAGGGGTCATGTGGGGTGACTCGGCAACATTTTTTAGACGCTTATTGGATCACGTGTCCTACTAACAGCTATGCAGAGAGCATGTGCCACTGTCTGCGCATCATGCCACTTTGTGTAAAGTAGGAACAATGTGTGGTCTAACACAACGTAGCTTTTTATAAGCTGTTGAAAGTTGCAATTGTTCTAAATCACTGTACTGTTTACCAAATGTTGTGTGTATGTGTGTGTGTGTGTGTGTGTGTGTGTGTGTGAAGAACAAGATGAACTTGAATTAAAGGCACTGAATGATTACTTTGCATGTAGCCCCATTTAAACCCAGTGCTTATTATTCAGTTATTAACATTGAATTGTGCTAATGAAATTATTATGACGTCATTTGTAACTGTTGTGTAACTCATAGGACGGTAACAATACACCGTATTGTATTATATCAGCCTCTCTGTTGAACATGCACAGGTATTGCAAAATACATCCAGGAGACTGGCACCAATAAATATTGCATATATTGCATCCATGTTCTGGAAAAAAAATCAATTTATCTGTACATCAGAATCACTACTTATACTACTTATTACTACTTATTATTTTCTTCAGTTCTACCCAGTTCTACCTTCTTAATTAGTCTGCAGTTCCAGGTTCAGTCCATAAAACATACCAACTTTTAGCGCCTAACACTGATTTATGGTTTAAGCCACACCCACTTTTGATTTGTTGTCAAAATTACAAGTAGCATGCATGTTATTAATATTGGCGCTTCTTTATTAGTCTCATAAATGTATATTCGTACAGAGCTGCCAACACACTATTGATGTAAGGCACGTTACCATATTGTATCTAACATAATCATCAATTTTGTGAACTGTTATAGCCCTAGAAACTAATATGTAAGTTATGATGGGAAAGTGTGGGCCCAGACATGTAGATACAGTATGTAAGCTGTATCGTGTATATATGGTCATATGTGGCATCTGTGCTATTGGGTCTGGTTTGCATTTAAGATTATTCTCTGATCCTATTCGGTATTTTTGTCTTGTTCTTTTGCAGTCTGTGGTCCCCACATCGATATCCGGAATGACATCAGCGAGTTCAGGAAGCTGGAGAACTGTACGGTGGTGGAGGGCTACCTGCAGATCCTCCTGATAGGCGACAAGAACCACAACCCGTACCAGGAGTTCCGCACCCTTAGCTTCCCCAAGCTCAGAATGGTCACCGACTACTTGCTGCTTTTCCGGGTGGCCGGCCTGGACAGTCTCAGCATGCTCTTCCCCAACCTCACTGTCATCCGTGGACGCAACCTCTTCTACAACTACGCTCTAGTGATCTTCGAGATGACCAGTTTGAAGGACATTGGCCTGTACAACCTGAAGAACATCACGCGAGGGGCCATCAGAATCGAGAAGAACCCGGAGCTGTGCTACCTAGACTCCGTGGACTGGTCGCTCATTATGGATGCAGAGTTTAATAACTACGTCGCTGGGAACAAGCAGTCAAAGGAGTGCGGGGACGTGTGCCCAGGCATAATGGAGGACCGACCTGAGTGCCCCAGGACCAGCTTTAACGATAATTATAGCTACCGCTGCTGGACGTCCAACCACTGCCAGAGAGGTAAGGATGATGGGATTCGTATTAATAACAGTTGTTGCTTCGCCTGAACGTTAAGGGCATTACTTAACGAACCTCCTCTGGCCTTCTTTGGTTTTGTTGATGTTACAGCACTGTGATGCTTGTATGATAGCTCCTGTTAAACTCATCCAGTCTACTGTGCAGTGTTTCTTTTTCACAGTCTTCTGCGGCTGTTTTTGAACATTTGAACAGTGGCAGCAGGAACAGTATGATGCTAGCGTTAATACTGTAGTATGTGTTAGGACTTCTGCAGAGCTGGAGATCTGTCTCTGTGGCAAGTCTTGTCAGGTAAATATTTGCAGAGTCTTATCTATGTTGTCTTATCTATGTTGAGGGACTTACGACAGCAACTCTCTCGCCGTTAATTAAAAGCTCTAACAACAGCAGCGGATGGTGGATGCTTCGGCTTGTTTCTCATGTCCATGAAAGGGAAGCAGAGACTTGAAGGTGACGCTCTCTGTTAAAACCTGTTTGCAGAAAGCCAAGACTTTTCTGAATTGGATGCAGTCCTGTGGATTGTTGGTTTGAGGTTTCTCTATGACAGTTGGGTACAGTGAATTCTGCCATGGATAACACTACTCACATCTGTCTCTGCAGAAAGCATAATACTTCAGAATTTGTACCGGTGGATCTGTTCCAAAGCTAAATATAGGAGGTCTACCGGGACTATATATAGAAGGTCTTCACAGCACGCTGTGTTTTTCCACTCGGTGCCAACATGCCTTCATCTGCATGTCTTTATCTAAGAGATGGTGGGTTCACGGAAATGGATGCCAGCATGTCCCTCACATCTGGCTGGGGGTCGCCACAGAATGCCTGGGAAACAGCAGGCTGCTACTTTTCATTGTTTGCTCCCTCTTCCTCTTTCGAACACAAAAGAATGGTGGGAAAAAAGCACAGTGGCCGAGAAAGGACGTTTTTTTCCCCCAGCCGTGGCCTTCAGGAGGCCTGCGCAGCGTTCAAGTCCATACTCGGGCTGTATGATCTGTGCCCTGCCCCTCCTCCCTGTTTTCCCCTACAGCGGGTAAACAAACGGAGGAAATCGAGCCTTCCACAGATAAGTGTTGGTTTTTCGACCAGAAGCAGAAGCCTGTTTATTGTTGCATGTTGCATTGTTGCGCTGGGGATGCCTGGGCCACTGTATGGAGGAACTGCTTGCTAGGGCTCTCGATGACCCTTATGAGGGAGAAAGGGTGGACTGAATGTGGCCCTTTCTTTCCAGTGACCCTCCTGTGTTGCTGATGCCGGCTGTTCCCGGCAGCCTCTCCTAGGACATGTCGGCACCTGCTCCCCTGCACACCTGTTCAGTATGGTAATGTTGTGTCTGAATGGTGTGTCTTTGGGGGCTGAGTGAGTCATCTATATCCAAGGCTCGCTCTGCACAACACAAAAACAAAGGAAAGGGCTGGTAGTCACAGCAGAAAAAGACCTGTGGAAGGTCCTGCTAATTCGCTGGTGTCGTTTCCATGGATTTACTGGAACATGCAGCCAGCCACTACCTGTCCAGAGGTGCTTTTCTGCCTTTGCTTCCCCAGACAAAGCAAAGCAAACAGGAGGCTAAATGTATTTCGGGGAACGACACCACAGCTGTTTATCCTGGGCTTTAGGCTCTGTTGGCTTTTCCATGCGGTCATGAGGACTAGTTGTTATCGCAAAAGCAAGTGCGGGAACTGCCGATGGCTCATGTGATCGGTTAACCTATCAACTATTATTCAAGTATTTCACTCATCTGGCTTTTAGGCCTTTTTTGGTGACGGAAGGATAGCAGGACTTGTCTACTTTGTTGGATGTTAAATGAAAACGTTAAGAAGGGGCAAAAAAACAGGTGAAAGGAGACCAAGAATGCAGTGGAGGACTTCCAGTCTTGCCCTTCCCAGACATGTTTACCCGATCCTAGACCAAACGGAAGCTGAGGTGAACTCAAACAAGCACATGCAAAGAGAACTTTGAGGGTTTCAAAGCTGAAGATAAGGGCTAGAGGCAGTAAGCACAGTGGAGTGGAGAAGTGAGGGACAGGTCATGTTAGAAGGCTAGCAGTAAGAGGAGGAGGATGGTGGCTGACGGAGGCCTTGGTGTCGCCCTGCCGTCGTCCCGCCGCCTCTCCGTGGCTCTTGGTCCAGCCTCTCTGGCGCTCTTTGAAGGGCAGATCCACCCCCGCATCTCTCTGTCTGTCTGTCTCTCTCTCGCTCCCTCGCGCTCTCTCTCTCTCTCCGCTCCCCCCGTCCCACCCCCTCCACATAATTGCCTTGTTTTTCTCGAGCGCAGATGTTTCTTCAAGGGCACGCAGTGGTTTTGTAGTCAATCTGGAGCAGGGTTCTCTCTGACAGTGGCGCTCTCTAATTACGCCACTGAGAGATGCTGTCCGCTACCACTCTCTCGGCTCGCTGCGCGTCCATGTGTTTGTGTGTGTCCGAGAGTTAAACGGGACGTAGATGTCTAGTCCAGAGCACTCATGTTTCTTTCTTCTTTTCCAAAGTGTCATCAGAAGGAAACATTCCTCAACATGTTTTATCATGTACTTGTTCCTGTTGCCTTTATATGTGAGGGTCCGTGTGTGTGTGTGTGTGTGTGTGTGTGTGCAAACTCACAGCAAGCACACCTCTTCATGCAACACTATGATTGAGCGGTGCTCATTGTCTGCGGGCCGCCTAGACTCCTCTTTGTTTGTTAACGAAATGATCAAAGCGGCTTGACATGCGCTACCGTCTAATAAAGCGGTCGCATACGACTCACTGCTGAAGTAACGTCTCCTGTGCTCTGACCCCAGTCATCAGGACATGAGGAGCCGTCTTTGATGAGGGTTCCCAGACCACGTAACCCACCATATCAACGTTATTCACATGGAACGTATCAATTTTTTCCCTCTTTAACCCTAAAAGAGCTGCATTTCTTTTCTCCTGAAAATGAAACAGTGGTTGTTTTGATCACTTGTGCTATTTACGCCAATCAGCCATAACATTAAAACCACCCTTGTGCAACCAAAACCACACTGATCTGTCAATACATGGTCTTTGAAGGTCTCCTGAGGTATCTGGCACCCAACACGTTAGCAGTAGATCCTTTAAGCCCTGTAAGTTGTGAGGTGGGGCCTCCATGGACTGGTCATCCTGGCTTGAACCACTTTTGGAAGGTAATAACTATTGCATACTGAGTGTACTCCACCAGCCCTGCCGTTTTGGAGATGTTCTAATCTAGTCATCTAGCCGTCACAATTTGGTCCTTTTCTGAGCGGCTCACATTCTTATGCTTGCCCATTTTGCTGCTTCCAACACGTCACAACTTCAAGAACTGACTGTTAACTTGCTGCCCAACCTGTATGCCCTGCACCTGGACAGGTGCCACTGTAATGAGATAGTGAGTGGTTTTAATGTTATGGTTGATGGCTGGTATATATTTACTGTGGGTTTAGTGGGTTAAGGTGGGTTAACTACCCTTCCACGTTCATCTGCGTAAACCAGAATGCATTAGAATTTACAAATTTGTTAAAATCCCTAAAATGCTTACTGGGGACTGAGTGCCTTTTGTCACTACCGCTTGTCCCTACTGCCTGTGGCCAAGACGAAAAGCTGCTTATACAAGCTCACTGTCTCGAACTTGGACCACACAGTAGAGTGGCCCCCAACCAACAACCATCATTCCAACATAGTCAGCACTTCTCTTCATAGAGAGTATGTTGTGATGTTTCTACGCACATTCAACCTCCTTTGTTCCTGGTAAACCGTCGTCGAGGTTCTTGGAATAGGAAAATTAGGGATAAACCTAACAAAACCACCCTACAGCCATCGTCGCCTTTGATCTGAGACACACTTGCATTTGTGTCCTTTATTTTTTCAAAAGACTGAGGCTTATGAAACAGCCCTTTTTGTTGGATGTCTCAATTTGTTAGAATGATGGTTCTGCTCCAAGTCCTCAGCTGAACCCTTGATGGTCTCTGTGGGTGGGATAATTGTGTGTGGATTTGTATGTACCTGTGTGTGTGTGTGTTTGTGTGTATGTGTGTGTAGGACATCTCTAGGCCCATGTGAAGAGGGGCGCTGCTGAGGGGGAAAATGTCACAGAAATGTCAAGAGTAGAAACAACACAACACAAGGGCCTGAGAACAGGAGCAGCCCTGAATCTCCTCCCTTCTTCTGTTCCACCTAGCTTCTCTGCTTTTCTCACTAAGTCTTAGGAGTGGGAGCCACTAGAAAACCCTCAATATAATATTATCATGATATTTGAGCCGTGATACAAATCTGTGGAGTTCTTTAGCAAAGGCAATGGTTGTTTATTGGCAAGAACCTGACCATATGATACAGAGGTTGCATAGAAGGTGAATAAAAAGGGGCCCAGGACTAAGCCTTGTGGGACTCCCTTGTAAACCTCTAGAGACAACACACTCTTGCTGCATAAGCTGTGTCACTGATTATTATCCAGGGCTTTGATAATATCATATAATTACATATACTACAACTACATATACATTGTAGTTGAATATTTACTTATTGGTCTCTTAACAGTTTTACTACAGCTACCCCCTCCCCTCTACTCACCACCTCTTCTCAAACTATTCTTATCAGCCACTGTTAACAGCTCCAGCCATTAGATTATCTTTCCAAAGTGTCCACATCCCTGGCTCCGGCACCCTCTTCTCTCTCCAGCAACCTGGCCAGCTGCTTGCTTGGCTGTGGCCTTGCGCTCTGTGTGTACGTGTGTTTATTCGCGTCTGTGTTTATGTGTATGTGTGTGTGTGTGGTGTCTCGTGACTGTGTCTGCTCTGTGGCCTGCTTTCAGTTGGGCTCTCTGTTCCAGACAAACGCGCCGTCCAGCCACCCCCGACTGAGGAAAGAGGGTGGGGGGGTTGTTGTTTGGATGATAAGGTCCAGCCTGAGGCTACAGTCTCACACAGCACCACCACACACACACTCCTCAGAGCTGATCCCAAGAGTGTCCGTCTTCCATCCCAAAAGGCCCAGACGCTCGACTCTGAACTGCATAACAGCCATTTTCCACGTTCCTTGGAGGTGCCACATAGCGCAGACACTGGAGGGATTTGGAGAACCGGGTGTTGTCTCAGCACAGTTCCACTGTACGACACTGTAGGATGGGATCAACCTGTTGTACTATTGATTCTTTCACTCCTCAGGTTCGTTGGTGTGTGTTTATGTATATGTGTAGAACCCCAGCAGTAAGTGTCCAGTTTACTGTGTTTCCCTAAATTCCTATTTCTCCTGTGCCAACTGCAGAACGGTTTACACTGGACCTTATAAACACTCATTTATAACCAGTTCTCAAAACTGCTCCACAGCTGAGGCCTGTCTGTGTCTCCTGTCAGTTCTGTAACAAACTTGACCACTGCCCATGTCTGGCTGCTTCTGACAGATGTTATTTTATTTTAGCTTATGCGTTTCATTAGATAGGCCTGAGCTGCTAGTGGTCAGTGGGAGACTCACAGCAGCAGTGCCGAGGTTACAGTGACTGGTCATGAGGACTGTAAGGTCAAATTTCTCTGGTGAGGAAACAGAGTGTCTGCATTTGGTCTCTCTCTTTCTCTGTTCCTCTCACTTTCTCTCTCACGCTCTCTTGCTCCGACTGTCTGTCTGTCTAACTGTCTTCTGGACTTCTTCACCACCAAATGCACAACATGTACGGTCTGTTCGGAGGCTGTCAGCCTTTGGTTGATGTTAGCTATGGCTAACAGCTATTCGCATCTAGCCGTTCTTTCATTCTGACCTATTATTAAAAGGGTTCGATACTCAGGTCTGCTAAACTGCCACTGGTGGGCCCTTAAGCAGACCCTCTCTGTTCCTGGGGAACTATGGCATAGCTGACCTTGTGTTCTGACCCCGGCTTACAAAAAAAAAAAAAACCCCTGCATGAACCAGCCTACTAAAAGTGCCTGAAAACTATTAAAAATATATTTTCTATGATGAAAACATAATTAGGTGAACTGGACTTTAGCACAGAACATGGGGGTCATGATATGTCATATGACATCATGATTCCCAATAGGTATCGCACAGTATTTACTCAGGAAAACAAATGACCACAATGATAATGTATCGGCATGTTGCCCACCGCTACATACACACCAGGCAAGAGTGACGGCTGAGTGACTCGATTGTCGAGTGCTGGCTTGTGATGACTGTGTTTAATCAGTCAGAGGTCTGCACTGTTTTTAGCTCCCCCTATACATTCCCCGTGTGTTCAGAACGCTTGGTCCTTCGCACGGATGGCTTAGCAGTGGAAATGACAATAAAAGGATCATGGATTTGTAACCGTACTGTGTTGTGCTGCACCATCCAGTGGAACAGTGGCATAATGGCTCCTAGCAGGGGTGACCTGCCGTGCCCTCTGGTTCACAGTGATGGTGGAAGCAGATGCGCAGTTGTCTGTGTCCGAATGGTGTGTTTGAGAGAAAGACAGAGGGAGAGAGAGAGAGAGAGTGAGAGAGAGAGAGAGATAACGCCTTTTATTAGGCATTCCTGCAGCTTGAGTCACTACCGGAGTGAGAGCATGAATGAGAAACCTGCAGAGCAGGCCTGTAGAGGAGCATTCGCCCTATGTATGTGTGTGTATGTGTGTGTGTGTAAAGAGAGAGACAGGCACACACAGCCACTGCCAACTCTTTTGTCAGAAGGATGCTGGTAGTGTCTGTGTGTGTCCGATTTTGTTTTTCTTCCTCCGTGTGTGAGTTTCGTCGCTTGAGCTAGTGTGTTTTTCTTAAAGCATCGTAATCCCGGCCCTTGCCCAGACATGCGTGGGCAGCTTTACGTTTCCAGTGTGTTTTTGGGAGCTCCATGTAAAGGCAGCAGAACAGACAGCAGGCCGGCTTCCAGCTCCAGCTCGCTGTCCTGGGGGTGCGTTACACTAACACTGACTCAATATCTCCATCTCTAACGAGGCAAAGCGCCAAAACACAGAAAGAGAGAGAGCGTGCTCGCGAGAGAGCGAGGAAGGAAGCTGTTGGACAAGCTTGCTCATTCTTCATCCAAACTCTGTTTGATGATTTGTCCAAGCAGTAGCTTCTGAAGCTCTTCTCGGTGTAGTTTATGAATTATTCCCAGATGAAATTGGGTAAAGGGGCTCGTCTTGCTGACTTAGCTTTACACTAACCAGCTCACTCCATCCCAGCTGTTGTCAGCCTCCCCGCCCCCCGCCGGTCCTGAGTGCGCAGAAGGAAAGAAAGCAAGCAGAAGATGGAGCTGGTCACCAGCAGTTCTTCTGCACAATTAGCTTTATTGGGTTTTGTTGGCTTTTGTGAACCATACAGTCTGAGGGGAGCTCGGGAGTGCCAGCTTCAGTGTTACTGAACACTAAGGATGGACCAGTGGGAATAGGTTTCTCTAATTTAGAACTACAGGGAAATGTATATTGACTAACTCACGATTACAACTGAACTGTACCAAACCGGACTTACAACTGAACTGTACCAAACCGGACTTACAACTGAACTGTACCAAACCGGACTTACAACTGAACTGTACCAAACCGGACTGAACAGCTATTTTGCACTCTGCCTATTTGCATTATGACTATTTGCACACCTGTACAGATGTTCTTTTCTGTAAATATATTTTCAGCTCTTTATTACCTTTAGTACTTTTTACTTTTTTAATTTATCCCCTACCCTATTTATTGTTTAGTGTCATTTTCCTTTAGTTTAAGACTGTGTTCTGTGTTTTTTGTTACTTGTCATACGTGTTGCTCTCACCAAGACAAATTCCTTGTATGTGTAACATACTTGGTGAAATAAAGAGATTCTGATTCTGATTCTGATTTGGATTTGAGAGTCAAGACAAAATTATGGCCAGAAAGAATAAACCAAACAATCCTGACAATGTTTTAAAATATACAAATTGGGCTAAAATATATAAATATTAGCATGAAAGTTGGAAGAGTACATCATTATGGGTATTGTAGTGAATTTAGTTTCTTGGAAACTTTAGGTACTGATTAAAATGTGCGTTGTGGTGCGGCCTCGGATTGGATGTATCCGATCATTTGATCATCTGATCTGAGAGTTTGCGTTTAGTCAGTGTAGTAAAGAGCTCAGGCCAAAAGGAAATGTCTTTAGATGATGTATTATGAATTGTATACTCTTGTCATTCTTGTCAGCACAATAATTTAGGTTTTAAACTATATAAAAAAGCACATACATACTGTCACTGTCTATAGAAAGAACATGTATATCCTCATTAGTAACTTACATTCTCATGTGAACCTGTAATTCCGTGTTTTTGAGCATATAGTGTTAAATCTGTGGTGAAACACTGTCACAATGTAGAGAGCAATTACATCCAACAAACGTAGAAAACCAAAACTGGAGTCTGAAGGCTTTCTTTAAGTAGCAGCGATACGGAAATAAACTGTTTCATACATTTTATTTTACACATGCAACAATTACAACTCTGGCTATAAACATACAGCTGGTTAGCATGGGTCTAGTGGCTATATAAAGCATCCACCCTCAGGTATCAAAAACGATACTGAGGAAAGCACTTGAAATTGTCTCCAAGGCAAAAAAAAAACCCAACAATATTAGCAAACTGCTGGTAATTTGCTGTACAGGTAATACAGCTGTACTGTACTACACTGTAATGCAGGTACACACAAAATCCATAGCAATGATGGCCTGGTTGCCTGTTTTAGTAGCTAGACATAACAGCACAAAATATCTCACCTGTTCAGCAAGAAATAGCCAACTCAGCATCACATGTAATCCTTTCAGTGTCTCTCTCTGTCTCTCAGAACCTTTCAAAAGCAAAGCCAGTGTTCACAGTAGATCTCGTAGAAACCGTTCTGTGAGAGGCATGTGATGGAAGTGCGTAAAGACGCGCAATGTGGCCAGAAAGACTGCCGCGAAACCTACCAGACCACTCTACTACTGTTTTAGAAGGAATAGACCAGATGTTGCAGGGATGGTTGCTCCAGCACACTGATACCAATTTATACTGATACCATATATATATGATATTCCAATATTTTGTCCCCTCTTAACTTAGGAATGCTGCTGATTTCAATTTAAACTAGAAAATCTTAAGTACTGCTGCTTTAAATGTTGTGTTTAGTTGCGTAAACTAATTCACTGAACTCTATGTACATGAATAGATGTCTAATGGGAGTCATTTCCACTGTTCTATTAAAAAAAAAAACTCTTCATGTGTACTTAGAGATATTTTTGTTGTAAAATAGCCTGGCTGTGTTAATTATCCCTTCACCAGATGCTGCGCTCTCGTTTTGGTAATTGGACATTGATCCCAAAAGTAAGCAACACAAAATGTTAGCATGTATGAAATTGTATTATATAATGTATGTTATTACATCCTTACGAGCCTTGCATGTATGTGAGATTGTAATGCGTGTGTATGTGTGGTCATGACTGTAGTGTGTGTGTGTGTGTGTGTGTGTGTGTGTGAAGCTGCATGCTGCTGCTGGCTAATGCTGTACGGAAGCAGTGATTCATTCGCCGCTCTCTACACTCATTCATAAAAATCTGGGAAAATACTACGACTTCCTGTCAGAGTGCTCCAGCCCAGAGTGTGTGTGTGTGTGTGTTTGTGTGTGTATGTGTGTGTGTATGTCTTTCTCTCTCTCCCTCTCTCTCTCTCGTGCTCTCTTTCTCTCTCTCTCTCTCTCTCAGTCATGTGGTGTACTTAGTTTCTAGTGTGAGCAGTGATATTGAGTGCACTTTGATCCCAGCTAGAGGAGATCTAAACATTTACAGTCTCTGGATGTGTATCTGCCGTTTCCAACTTTTCCTTAACGCGCCTCGGCTCCTTCCAGCCGAGCAGGACTTACTTTAGACTTCACAGCTCACAGTCAGGCCAGGTTTGTGTCGTCAAAGGCCAAAATGGTAAAAAAAAAAAAAAAAAGCTTCTATTTGTGTGATATTCTCTGGCTGCCGTGTGTCCACAGCATTGAGATCTACCCATAGATCTTCAGTTGTTCTGAGGAGACTGTGAAGTAGGGCTGGGCGATATGGTAAAAGGACTATATCATGATATTTAAAGACTTTTTTGCGATGCACAATATTTATTACGATACATGATACAAATCACAGACTAAATACATCAGTAGCGACAGATTCTTAACTTCTAAACTACTATTCACATATACTATATTCAGTGGTTCTAATTAAACCTGTCTAATTACACTGCAGCTGCAGCTGATCAGTGTTTATTAAGCACTAACAGTATCCTCAGTATGCTTAGATAAATAACAAAATGTATCACGATACGATAAAATATCGTCATATCGCCCAGCTCTACTATGAAGGCCGTAGCAGAAGCTTGTGCTTGTGTTTCTGGTGTGTTCTGGATCGTGTGGTAGAAGCCAGCCTCGTCATTGTTCAGCAACTTCTGGTTTTTGCTCGGTTTCAGGTAAAGAAAGCCGTGGTCACATTAGTGTCCGAAACGCAACGAAACAGCCACCGAAAAGTCCTCTATTTTGGTGCTGTTAGCATGTAGACACCAAGTAAATAATTATACCGGATCACTTGACGTTGACGAAAGTACAGTGTAGAACCGCTGTGGTTGGAGCTCTGTGTGGTGCTGTACATAGCTTGAAGCTAACATGTCCTTAGCAGTATAAATCTACATATAACAGCCATGGCTGTTGGCAGAGGGACACTTAGCGATTAGCATGCTAGCTAATTACTACAAAAAAAAAAAAAATTACATATATAAGCAAAAAATATAACAGATTCGCTACAGCACACTTTGGTGCATTACGTTTTAGTATAAAACTATCCGTAACTGTTGTGGTCAGGGCAGTGGGTAGTTTGCGTCCACTCCTCTCAGCTGAGAAGCTGACCTAGCGATTAGCATTCTGACTGACTGTGGGTGCACTCTCTCTCTTTTTTTAGTTTATTTACAGCCAGCGGGAAATGAATCGTCATGCGTAGACATGGTTAGCATTAGCATTTTGCTCTGTTTTGAGTCTTCCAAGCTGGGTCAAGCAGGCAATATCAAAGGTCAGCACAGGCAGAGCAGCTGTGCTATCGGTCGAGGTGTCTTCCAGGTGTCAGCTCCGGAGGCCGCAGACATGAAATTGCAGCAAATTACACTGAAACGAATGTAATTGTGCTCAAAAATCCACTGACGGAAGCAGATTGCAAGGTCAGCTGTGGTTGAAGGACAGACACACGTTACTGACCTGTGATGAGGATAATGTGGTCTCTTCACCTGAGCTGAATGAGGTCAAGTTTGAAGTAAAGACCCGGCTGGGGGGGTTTCTGATTGGTCACTGTTTTCTGAAAAGCTGTAGAGAACCTCCAGCCCTGGTTTTGATGTCCTCCAGGTTCTGGTGGAGGAGGTGACGCTGCTAAAAGAGCTGTATTAAGCTACAGGTGTGTAAAAGCGTGAATCTGTTGCAGGCCTTGCCCTCAGTCACTTCTCAATAAAACTGAAAGGGGTTGTTTTTATGGCCTGTTCCTGCGTTTCGTCTCAGCATGAAGAGAGTAGGAACTCCTTAAAAATGCTCTTTATTGGTTGGAATAACATGGCTCTTGGTGGTACATCCCAAGAACTAAAGAAAAGCCATATGTGTGTGTGTGTGTGTGTGTGTGTGTGTGTGTGCACGTTCTTTCCATCTTAGCCATATGCCTGTGTACTGTATATGAATGAAAGTGTGTGGGCATGTGTGTGCATGTGTGTGTGTGTGTGTGTGTGTGTGTGTGTGCATGTTTATGAGCAGGCATTTGGGTTGCTAGAAGAGAGAGAGGAAGCTGCTGGCGAGGGGACAGTTCTCTGCTTGTTCGGACTGAAAGGATGAAAGAGCCTCATAAAATTACAAAGGAGACCTTATGGAGTTCCTGAGCTGAACTCTTACTGAGCAGCTCCACTTTAACTCTGCGTGAACCAAACTCACCTGAGACCCCAGTCCAGCTTTACAACACACTCTCACACCTACAGCAACAACAACTCACTAACATGCATGTGTGTGTGGTCTCTCTCCTAAAGACTTATAAAGGATGAACTTGGCATTTTCTCTCATATGCACACACACACACACACACACACACACACACACACACACACACACAGGGCAGTCGATTGAATAATATTTTTAGTTCAGGTTTTTAACTCCGCCCCTTTCTCTTTCCGTCTAGTTCTTTTTTTTTCTGTCTTATGTCTTTTTCTGTCCCTCTTTCTCTCATATGTGCTTTCCATCTCCCACATTTTCTGTCCCTCTCCCTTCTGTCTTTTTGTCTCTCTTTTTCTGTCCTTTTCTTCTTTACTGCCCCACTTTCTGTTTCTATCTATTCTTCTTTTTCTGTCCCTTTCCCTCTTTTTGTCCCTCTCTCTTTTTTGTCCCTTTCTCTTTTTTGTCTCTCTCTTTTTTCATTTATTTCAATATTTTATGTCCCTCATTCTCCTTATTTCTTTTTGTCCCTCTCTTTTATCTGTCCCTTTCCCTTTGTTTTTGTCCCCTTCTCTCTCTTCTTTCTTTCTTTTTCTGTCCCTCTCCCTTCTGTCTTTTTGTCCCTTTCTCTTTTTGTCCCTCTCTCTTTTTTGTCCCTCTTTCTCTTTTTTCATTTATTTCAATATTTTCTGTCCCTCTTTCTCTTTATTTATTTTTGTCCCTCTTTTATCTGTCCCTTTCCCTTTGTTTTTGTCCCCTTCTCTCTCTTCTTTCTTTCTTTTTCTGTCCCTCTCTCATTCTGCTCATTTCTCTTATTTCCTTCCTCTTTCTCTCTTTTCTGTCTCTTTCTCACTCTTTCTGCCCCCCCCTCTCTTTTCTCCCCTCTCAGTCCCTTTCTGTTTCTGTTTCTCTCCCTCCTTTTTTTATTCCCGCTCTCTCTTTTTCTGTATCATTACAGTAGAATAGTCACAAGTGTATCTCTCTCTCTCTCACTCACTCTCTCTCTCTCTTACGCTGCGGGCGAGTGAGTCCTTGGCTGGCCTCATCCTCTCGTAGGAATCACCAGTTGGCACACCAGCCTGGCGAGCTTTGCCAAGGGTGAGACGTGCCATCCGTCTCTGCTCTTTCAGCGCCGCTGTCGATCAGCCGCTTCCTCAGCACTGCAGCCCCTCCTGAAGCAGACTGATATTCAGTGCATCTGTCAGAGCTGGAGCACGTGTTACATTAGAAAGCAGCAGCAGAGCACATCTGATTGAGGACACATTAGAGGAGTAGAAACACATGGACGTATCGGGATCCGAGGCCGATTCAGCTGCACTGAATCTGGAATATCCAAACTGATTAAAGTTAGTTTTAACAAAGCAAAAATTGTTCATGAATCGCTGAATCATTCATCCTAAAGGACCACAGTGCAGTCGAATCGCAGCGATGTCACAGATGTTTGTGTCTGGTGTGATGTCCAGCATCTCTGTATCTCCACTTTGACGTCAGGTCAAGCTGCGGTCTGGCTGTTTTTATAGCAACCGCTCTTCTGCAGTACTGTTTGTGTTTGAGTGTGTGTGTGTGTGTTTTGCATTGATAGCATTGTGTCCTCTGTCTGGCCAGAGACGTCTCAGTTTCCCAGGAGAGAGAGAGCCGTGCCTGAGAGAACTGCACCATGACACAGCCAGGTCAAGAGCTGCACAGCTGTCTTACTATACACACACACACACACACACACACTCCGTCTGCTCAACCATTCGTCCTGTGTCAGATTGAGGCAGCGTGGCTGTGTCCATAGCCTGTGCTGAGTGAAAGGCACGTCAAAAGTGGTGCAAGAGCTCCTTCACTTGCTGTGTGTGTGTGTGTGTGTGTGTATATGTGTATATGAGCGTGTGTGGTCTGATTTGTCGCCTGTTTATACAGCATGTTCCCTTCTGATGTGATTGTAAATGGCTGGTGAAGATCAGGACATTGTTTCTCAGCCTGCAGGCCACAGCGTCCACTCTCAGCTCAGATAAGTTAAGGGACATTTCTTCTCCTGCAGAGTAAGTGTGTCCAAAATTCCCTTACTGGGACCAACTATTAGCAATTACAGTTAGATGTAGTATCTGCTTATTATTGGCCAGGATCAGATTGACTTTTTTCCCAGACATGAGCAATAGGACCAATAAGCTTCTTTATTAATCAGTGTAGCCTTTTGGGCTTTAGATGAAGGTTTGCGTGGTCTAGTTTGCAAATTCTGCAGCGTACACTATATGGACAATTGTATTGGGACACCTGCTTATGTATTGTGCCTTCCAAAGCCAAGTGTATTAAAAAGGAGCGTTTCCTGCTTGTAACTGTCTCTACTGTGCAGGAAAGGCTTCCTACTAGTGAGGTCAGGATGTTGGATCTGGAAAACTCTGGCTTCTAGTGCTGAAAGATATTATTTTAATAAACGACAGACATGGCATTCTTCCTCAAGGTTGGCTCGGTGTTGGAGTTCTCCTCCGTGTTGCTCCCTCGCAGACGGGATGGAGCGAAGCCATGTGACAACACATGCAGCAGTATGCTTTAAGGGGACAGACCGGCATAAATGTCCTAATAAGATTAGGTCAGTTAGAGGTTCTGAATGTATGTTTCAATGCATTTCCAAATATTCTAATGCTTGCTTTATTATGGAGATCAGAATTAGTCCTATTTAACTGGATACAGTGCAGAAAACATACTGCACTGCTGCTACATTTTCTCAGTGTATCTACATACTGTAATACATGTTGGGTATTATGAAAATCGCAAGCATTCTGTTTTCTGTTTTTGCCTTATTGCCCACCACTACCGTCCAGCCTCCACAGGCTGTATCTGATGGGAGGGTGGAGGCGGAGGTGCATTAGCCTGCCTTTCATCTTTCCTGCCCTTGTGTTCGAGGAGAAAGAAAAAGGGAGAGCACGCAGGCTGGTGAACACACGGCACAGCCTTTGAAATCCCTCCTTCATCTTCAGTTACTAAATACAGTTAAATTGTATGCATGTGTGTGTGTGTGTGTGTGTGTGTGTGCCTTAAGTAATGCGACCATTTTTTTTTATTACAGCTGGGGGTGCAGCTATATATAGAGTTCTGGAGTCATCTGCTGATATCAGTGCTGAAGCTGACACATAAACATTTGTGTCCTGTTAGGTCAGTTAACAGGAGCCCATGCTGGTTAGCATCACGCTGAGTGATGGAGGGAGAGGGAGGACCCGCGTACCCACCCAGCGAGAGCGAGGCCTGTTACACTCTATAGACAGTAGTATTGGGACACCTGCTCATTTATTACTTCTTCAAAAATCAAGGGTAGTAACTGGAGTAACTGTCTCTACTGTCAAGGGAAGGCCTTCTGCTAGACTTACTTTTACTTTACCTAACCCTTTTACTAAAACATTGTGAGTGTTTGTTGAGAAGAGAGGCCTGTCCAGCTGGAGGAAAGCTAAGGGATGTTCCAGTTGGCCAGCCATCGCTTTAGGCTAAAAGCAAAAATTCAGTCAATTCAAAATAAAACTTTAACTTTTGCATTGGAGCTTTGAGGCTAATAGTGTTAACTACTAATGGGTGCTTATACTCCACCACTTAGCATCATTGTGTCTTGGCTGTTTGGCTACTTTACTTTTACCTTTGAAACCATTGCTTTCGTATCTACTGACAAATGCTTACAGCATTATGGCAAATGCTTACAGAGTTTTTTTGAAGTATTCCTCAGACCTTATTTTAGCTTACATCAGCGGAAAAAGGGTTATAATGGGTTATAAAGATGGGTTTATAAAGGATCACAAGCTTGGAAACATTCTTTGTCGCTGGCTCAGTTTTTGTTTCTTACATTTCCTGCTGTGTCTACTGTTTACTTCCTTCATACTCAGTTCTGTTTGCATCGCACACACGCACACACCACCTAGGCATGCACACACTTGTAAATAAGCTTGTTTGGAAATTCCTTTCCCCCTGATTTGCTTGATGTCACACTTAATCCATTTACAGGTTTGTTTTTTGCTAGTCTTTGGGCTTCATGTGTTTTTTCCCATCTGTTTGTACATAGAGCAAACAGTACATACAAGGCTCTAAGTGTGTTAAAGAAATTAGCATGTTGTCTTAGCATGTTGGGATGATTTTTAGTAACTGAAACTCATATTTAATGGTTAGATGTTGGCATTTGTCTTGCAAAAACTTCTTGTGAAATAATGTCAAACTCTGCATATTCTATCCCCTCAAGGCTTTTTAGGTGTTTAATCCACTTTTGATGGCAGAAGATTATCAATGTGAGCTTTTTAACAATAGCTTGATAAAAAAAAAAAACTTCCGCCTTCCGTGAAAGACGCCCCTGCTCAAAATCAACCCCTCAAGGTTCATTAAAGTTTGCAGCCGACCTCATGGACAAGAAAAAGCCATCTGGAGGATGGTTCTATGGCCAGATGATTCAGAAATCGACTTATTTGGCCACATTGACCTGCAGTTAGGAAAAATAAAGGTGACGCATTCAACCCTCTCCACGAACACTGTACCAGCTGTTAAGCCTGGTGGTGGTAGCGTTATGCTCTGGGGCTGTTTTGCTGTAAGTGGAAACTGGTGCATTGCACAAATTAGACAGAATATTAAAATATTAAAATTAGAAAGACGGAAGACTACTTCAGAATTATTCAGCATAATCTCAAACCAGCAGCTAGCCAATTGTGTCTTGGATGCAGTTGGGTGTTCGAACATCACAGTGACCCCAAACACACATTAGAGGTGGTTGTAGCTTGCCAGCTAGCCTGCCATCAGATATTTAAAAAATATGTGGACTATGCCTAAACGTCAGGCCCATGCTAGGAAACAAACGAATTCAACAGAACTCTACAGAAATCTGCTGGAAGCTTGTCGATGGTTATTATGCATTTGGTAGATGTGTTGCATGTATATTTTTGGTCACGTGTTGATTTTAGAAAACCCTTAAAAAAAGATTTTTTTTTTCTCTTTTAAAGATGTTGTTTACTGATTCTGGCCCAGAATGAGAACAGAAACCCAAAATTGCCATGATGTCCATGATGAGTACATGTAAACGTCCGACCACAGCTGTACTCTACATTTCAGGGAACACACTTTGATAGGCAGGAAGCTAAGTGCAGGCAAAATTAGCTCAAATAGATGTTTTTACAAAAACAGACAGTCTACTACAGTATTGTCTTGTCTTGTCTAATCAAAAACATCTCAGCCCGTCGATCTTCTTACATGATGCGTTGGTGGTCCAGGTCTTCGCCGGGTCTGTTTTTTCTCTTTATTTTTTTTTTGTTTTTTGGCCTGTACCAGATGCTTCTGCTCCAGCCGCCCAAGCCGCTGCCTAGCCATGAGTGGCAGCCATTAGCGCTACATGCCGAATGCTAGTGTTTATACAAACATTCCCGTAAAACGTCAAAAGCCCAGCCCCAGATGTGTGTCTTCCAGCCACTGTGCTGCGGACAGAGAGGGACGGGGGGTGGGGGTGGGGGGTTTCTGTGCCTTCAGTGGGGAATACAGAGTCAGCTTTGTGTTTGGTGGGAGCTGCATTGTGCAGCATTCATGTTTTCGCTCTGCATACGCAACTCATTCATCCGGACCGGGAAGCTCTCTTTTCCCTCTGGGTTATATTTACTCTTCTGCATATGAGTTGTTTTTTTGTTTTTTTTTTGCTCTCACCCTGCTCTTCCCCTCTTTACCCCCCTCTTTTATCAGTCAATGGTTTGTTTTCAAACTCGTAGCTAATTTTGTTTACATCACAATCATTAGGGGAAGGTGATTGGCGCGGCAGACGGCCTACGCTGCTGCCACACAAATGGCTGACTGTAGTGGATGTTGGTTATTAGATTAAGCTCTTTGTTGACCTCCCGCCCTCGCCTGTTTCCTCTGCTCCCGTTACAGTGGTTAACTGAGTGCGGTCGCCCTCGCCCTCGCACACTCACATACACACACACACACACACACACACACACACACGCATACACAAACATATTTCCCTTTTATTCCATTCTCTGCTCTGGCCTTCAGAGCTGAATTCGGTGTCTGCTGAAGTGTCAGTTCTCCCGAAGGGCCTGTTAACATCTCAGTGTGGAAGAAACCACTCTCGTACCCTGAGGTGTGGTGGTGCTGATGGATATCTTTCAAATTAAATTAACGTGGCAGTATTCCAGTATTTTTTGCCCTCTGATCTGATTGGAGTACCTTCATGCTGAGGTAATATTATTCTATTCTAAATATAGTCATGCATAATTCTACTGCACTTCACTGTTAGTGTCCTAATAACGTGAAAAAACGTCAAAAGCTTGCCTCCCTATTTTTCAGAAATGGTAAATAGAAGCTGTTTTCTTACATCATCTCTGTAGAAACAGCCAAACTCAAGAATTAGCTGACAAAAGCTTTGGGAATATGCTTTGGTTTTATTCGTCCTTGGTACTAAATTACAGTCATGTGAAAAAAGTAAGGACACCCCATCAAAACCAGAGGGCCAACCTCAGACATTTAGTTTGGTTTGCTTTTGATTGGTAAAGCAAGTGTTATCACCATGGTGAGATCCAAAGAGCTCCAACATGGCCAGGTCAGGCCAACAGCAGACCTCAAAAGATGTAAAGGAGTTTCCAACAATCAACAAAAAGACATCACAGGTTCTAGGAGGAAACCCACGATACAAAGTTTTCCAGAGAACATCTAGACCAAGACCAGGACACCTGGAACAGTGTGCTTCAGACAAATGAATCCAAAGTTGAATTAGTTAGACACAGTAACAGAGAACATGTTTGGCTTAAACCAGACACTGCATTTGAGCACAAGAACTCATATCAACTGTGAAGAATGGAGGTGGACAGGTCATGGTATGGGGGCTGCTTTTCTGCAGTAGGGCTGGGAAAGCTCTTCAACATAGAATCCACCAGGAAGTATTTATTGTATCAGAGGAGGCTTGGTCAAAATGTGAGACCCTCTGTCTAAAAACTAAAGCTGAAACGTCTCACAGCTGAACGAATTCTGCATGGAGGAGTGGGAAAACCCTTCTCCACATTGATGTCAGAGACTGGTAGATCATTATAGTGAAAAGAAAAAAACTGAAAATCTATTAATTACATTTTACAAATGATTTTTAAGGACATTTATTTTATTGGTTTAGTAATGTCACCTTCATCTCTTAATATTGTTTAAATGAACATCTGTTTATAGGGTTTTCATAGGGTGTCCTAACTTTTTCACATGACTGTATAATATTGATTGTTTGCAGTCGAGTACAGCTGGGAAATATGACCATTTTTATCCCTATATGGATCAACTCTATCACCATATGCTTTTCTGAGACTGTTGTGATTTTTGTCAGTGTTAAGACACTAATCCACTGAAGGTTTCATCATAAACGTAACACTCTGCAGTGTGTGAACTGTTTAATAAAAAAATGGTGTACTTGTAAGGGGTGTAACAGTAACATTAGTTGTCCTCAATCATCACAGGATGGATGCTACGGTCATAGTGGCAGCACCTCAGTCTGCTGGACCACTTGAAGCACCAAATCAAATCGCTGGGACTGAAAACATCTAACATCATTCCACATTCCCATGTGTAGCTGTGTGCCAATCTTCTCATCATGCACTATCAATACCACAATTATCAACCAGTACTGATAGAGGCATTGAAAAATGTCCAGCAGACCCCTTTACTTCTCTCCCCTTTACACCTGTTCTCCTTCATTCTAAAGAATGTTGAAAACAAGAAGTAGGACTTGAGAGGAAGAGTCGGTTTTGAAGGTGGTGCAAGACAACAGATGGGGTGTGCTAAGATTCCCTGCTGCACGGTTTGCAAAACAACCCAGTGTGACTTATAGGCAGCTTGATTTATTTGTTCTTCATTGAGGAAGCAATCAGGATGCCATTGCATCGCTGCTGGGGTGTTATATATATATGTCGGCGCTGTCAGAACATAACCACACAACCATATCTCCAAAACTGAAAAAAAAAACATGCATTACCTTTTAATGGAAGGCGATGTAAAAAGATTGGACGTTGTCATTCTGGACTATTTATCTCGGTCCATTCATTACAGAATTGTGACACAATATAAAGAAAGCACAGTTAGTGCTTTTTAGAGGCAATATGCAGTTTCTAATATACAGGCACCTGGTTCAAATATCAACATTAAATATGGAAACATGACTTTTGCTATGGAGCTCATTATCGGAAAGGATCTGAAGTTAAGATGATGTGTGTTCTCTCTAAGTGACACTGGTAGCATTTCATCTGGAGTGCTCAATTGACACATGGAGAGAGTGACGGACCCTTTTTGTGAAATTTGTGCTCCTGGCAGAAGATGTCTCCATGCTCAGAACACTTTGTCTTGATGGACTGTCACCACCGGACACCGACTTGTCCATAACAGCATCTCACATGGTGGCCATTCAAGGGCAGCTGAGGTCAGATGGTCGTTGGGGTCAGGGCTATGGTGGAATACTGTCCCTTTCCAGGCATTGGATGGCTCAGGGCCTTGTGAACTCTAAAGTCACTTCAAGAGTCAGAGGTTTTAAAGGCCAAAGTCGTTTAGGTGGCTGCTGGATGTTCGCCGTGACATTTTCTCTCAGGATCTGACGGAGGCAGAGGGAGCAGATTAGGTCCGTGACATTTGGCTCGAGGAAGGCATCACCCCTTTGGCGGTTATTCTGGATATTGACCCTAAGCTGCTTCCATAAAGCTTTGTTTGACAAGAGCACTTCTCACAAAAGAAAAACACCTGCTTTCATAAATTTCAGAATCAAACTTACTTGATTTGGCCCACAATGTTACACATATGAGGCATTTCTCTTGGTAAACATACTGATGTACGAGATGTAACATAATAAATGAAATAGGCAAGTACACAGACTGTACACAAACATCTAGAAGAATATATGTTAACTATGATGAAATAACGCTATAAAATAAAAACTAGACTAGAAAGTACATATATCTAGTATGAAAGGAGCTAACAAATGCTGCTTTTCCCCTGCAGGACCGAACAGTTCTGAGCATGGAGGGTAACCGTCCTGGTGGCTTTTTTGACACGGAAAACTTTCGGCCTTCATTAGCCTAGAAGTTGTAGTGCAAGACTAAAGCGAAACTGTCGGCCATAGAGTATGAGGATATGTGCATACGTGCAAAGTTTGTGGAAACATTATCCAGTTCCTGGGACTTCATATGACTCCCTATGACTGTGGCTGGTGTAGCACAACAGATAACACCTCTACCTGCCAGTGAGCTACCACACCACGTTGGAGACTGAGGTTCTGTTCCCGGTCCGGGTGACCAATAAGTGTCCCTGGGCGAGACACTAACACTACATTGGCCCTGCTCTGTAATACGAGAAACCTTCTAAGTCGCTCTTTATGAGAGTGTCAGCTAAATGCCATAAATGTCCTCCTTTTGAGATGGTCCCAGTGCTGGGAGGGTGAAGGCATGTACTTTCTTTGAGTCAATCATATCCTTTTGAACTGCTGCTAACACAACATCATTGGACAACTCAACATGCTTGGAGGAGAACACTAACTGCCAACTCCGATACATCAACTAACATATGCCCATACTGGCTAGCATCTAGCTAGAATGATGGGAGAGAGGGAGGGCCATCCTGCCCATCCAGTGAGAGCAAGTTAAGCTGAAATGTGGCATCACCATGGATCAAACCTGCGATCTCCCAATGACAGAGCCAGTGCTTAGATGGCGGTGCAAAGTAGAAGCCCCAGATATGAATGTTCTGCAATTGTCCAAAGGTGCAGTTATGACATAGAGTGTTTTGGACCACTGCAAGAGGTTGTAAAGTTAATGAGTGCCACAGCTCTGGGGATGAGACGAGTCAGATATAATCTTGCCTGTGCACTTCGTGACCCTGCTGTTATATATGTCCTTGAATCGCTGGCTGAGTACACCTGATGACCCTCTCTGCTGTCCTGCTTTTGCAATGGGGTTTGGCTTCTTCCTGTGAGGTAGACTGGATCCAAACCAGATAGTTATAGATGATGTGAGGATGCACTCTATGATCACGGTGTAGAGCATGGCTGGGACTGAAGGTTGAATTTCTTCTTCTTTGTTGTGCTGTCTTGGCTATCCAGTGCTGGCCAACATCACACTAAGAGTGACATGGGGAGAAAGCGTCAGCTACCCTCCCAGAGAGAGCATGGCCAATTGTGCTCTCGGGCTCCGGCTGCCGATGGCAAAGCAGCATGACCAGTAAGAGCGTGGAACATGACATGACCATGCTGGAGTAGGTCTCTCTCTGCATTTGTTTCGGTCAGGCATCTTGAGCAAGAGGTCCTTCTGGTCTGACTTGTTGCCTACCCTTCCACTCTCTCGTAGTGGGTTGCTGTCATCATGTTTTTTGCTGTTTTTTTTAGCCTGCCTGCCCAGGTAGTCTCTAGACACCCTTGAACCCCCCCCCCCATCATCTCCCCGTCCAACCAATATCATGTGATGCACTCGACAGCATTTTAACGAACTGAAAAACATTACCGGCTTTAAGCACTGAAGCACAAAAAACTATTTCAGACCACCAGGGAGGCTTCCGAGACAGACCTATTCCACTGTGTGCGTCACTGTAAGCAGTGGATTAAAACCTGGTGGGGGACGGTTTATTTTGCATTGCTGGAGTTTATCCATCAGTTATTAAGAGACGAGAACAAGGCCTTAACCACTTCCTTCAGTACTTCCTTGGTGGGCAGTCGTCTGCCTTCGTATGGAATTTTTTACTGTCCCTCGAAATCAAAGCTGCACAAGTGAATGCTCAAAAGAGTCTTCTTTTCCGTCTGGTTTTTGAACTCTGAAACCCCCCAAATATACTGTTGATACGGTTGAAATGTGAAGCCTGCCTTGAGCGGAATCAGGAGTGTCAGAAAAGGAAAAACATGACACCCGCCTAGAGGGTAAAATATTCCTGTGTTAATACTGATGCTGGTGTCATGCTTCATGTTGTGTTCAATCTGGTTTTGTAATTGTCACGATATGATATCCTGCCATGCGGGATGGAAATGTACTTAAAAACAACAATAGTTGCAATGACAGAAATGCGATTGCAGTTATGAAACTACGCTCCACATATGAGAATCAGGTCCGGCCGTTATCCAGAAAATGACCTGCTCTGTTCACACATGGGCTCACTTGGACATTACCCAGACTAGGAGGCTGGCAGGATAAACTCCAGGTAATGCATATGCAACAGTCATATCCTCAAATATTGCCAAACTGCAAAACCTAGTATCGCCTTTTACAAGATAAGCAAAAAACTTTCTCTTAATGGAGGTCAGTGTAAAAGTGCAATTTTTTTCCAAGTCAGGTTCAGAACATTTGTGTTGGTCCGTTCATCATACAGTCGACAGTTTAACACAATGCAAAATAAAAATGAGAGTGATTCAGAATAAAGTAAAGAGGAAAGAATTACAATACTGTAGATTAATGGGATTATGGTGACAGACAAAAGGGTCTTTTATGGAATAAAATGTAATGTTTAATAGACAGAAATGACTGATTTAAATAAGAAAAAAAGATCATATTAAATGTATATTAGAAATTAAATATATTATTTGAACTCACTATTAATGCTTTTAAGCACTGTTAGCTGTAAAAATAGGGCATTTAAGAAGCTTTGTCTTGACTGCCTGGGAACCAGAGGCATGCCATGCCCTAGCTCCATCTAATTCTGCGCCTGCACTTGTGTGTATTTGCCCAAAGAAAAATGTTGCTTTTTAATTCATATTAATAGTTTTACTACATTTTTTATTGAATTAAAATAAAAAAAATGATGTTTTTTATTGTTATTGTGATTCTTTACATATATTACATAGCATACTAATAAGCTCTTATGTTGTAGATTATAGATAACATCAATAGTTAAATACAGAGCTGACCAGTTGCAAACTGGATTTAGTGCAGTGTGTGAAAAGGTGACCAAAGATCAGTGCACACAGTTTTTCATAGTGTACCAACTTATTAGACCTTATTAAACAAATATTGTAGAATATTGTATGTTTATGCTTAAAAATAATCCTGATATTGCGATGTACAAATTAAACCTGCATTCTATTTAGTATGATATATGTTGCAGTTGCATTTTCTGGACACATTTGTCACTGTTTTTGATATTTTGTTTAAATATTGTGAGATTAGCTTTTTTTTTTTGTAGTTTTGTGAATCAAACTGAATCATGGGCTTTAGCGTATTGTGTTTTAATGTACTGGGGAAATGTCTGCAAGAATTGTGATACTTTATTATTATTATTATTATTATTATTACTATTATTATTATCATCCACTCTTAAATATAGGTGTTTATTGTCTGTGTCAGAGCAAAACCTTGTATCTCCAAAATGAAGACTTTCTATTGGATAAGGAAAAAACGTTTTGAAACGCTTGTTTTACTGGTCCATTTATCATGAAATATTCCCACAATATATAACAGCTGATGATTGCTCCAACTTTGATAATATAATAACCCACTGATTATAATCCTATTCATACACGCATATGAAATAAATGGCCGTATGACCCCACATGCACCCAAGTGGAGAAAGGCACAGGCCACTTTTTTGCGTCACGTACACACTCAGCCAAACAGATTCCCTTTCTGCCACAGCAGTGCCATGGAGACAGACACCTCAGCACTGTGCTGCCAGTTTAGCCCAGGGGTGTTTGGGAGCACTGTGCACCTGTGTGCGTGAGTGTGTTTTCAGGTCTTTGACTGGTGAGGGAAAGCAGCCTCACAGGAGAAAGGAACACAAAGCCATGCTGAACTCTCTGCCATCGAGAGGGCGTGTGATTTATGGAGCGAGGGCTGGCTGCGCAGGTCACGTCCTGCAGGAGAAGAGAGGGAACGAGAGAGGGACACTGATGGACAGAGCTAGACAAAAAGGGGAGGACTCATGTTGAGAACTGAGGGAGGGAGTTTGCGTCCCTGCAGAATCGAATGTGCCCTGGGCGAGGGCAGCCTCAAAGTCTGGATCAAACGTGGTTGTCACTATTCTCTCCCACTGGTGGTGTTTAAGGTTGATGAATGTGCCGCCTGGGCTGGGGGACATGGCCTTTTCTTTCACTGATCACCCGTCAAGCCTTCTGTGCACATCACCAGAGATGGAACTTAGCTCAGTGTGGCCATTGTATGTGAATCGCAGAACAGGCTTATGTTTTAAAGCACTCACAGCTCAGAGCCGCTAATTCCGGATTCCCTTCAAACTGGTCAGTTTTGCCTGTACAGTAGAGGTGTCGACATTTCATGCATCAGAGATTTTTAAGACCCTATCCAAAAAGTATTTAGTAAAGGAACCATTGCCTTACTGGAAAACCCTTTGACGGACCCCTTTTCCACAAGTTAACACAGTTATCTGGGGTCTTAGTAAAATGTCTGTGACATTCTTTGCTGAGAATACCACAAAAATCCAACTTCACAGCACTCTATTCACCCTGTCTGAACAGCTCCTGTTGAGTTTCTGTTCCTCTAAATGATAATGAGTCACTGCCCACCCCACCCCTCCCTTTTTCATGACCCCTCTCCACTGGCTACACTGGTTTATTTTAATTTATCCTTGTTTGCACTAGCTAGCTAACATTTACTCCACCTTGAGTTCACATCTCCATCTCTGTCTCTCACTCTCTCTCTCTTTTTCTCGCTCTCTCGCTCTCTCACGCCACACACATACAGACATGAGTTTTTCACAATATGTCCTGTACAAGCATTTAAAATGCCATTACATTTGTTGACCAGAAAAGAAGCATTTTCTTTTCAGCCTTTTTAAGCATTAAACTGTCGATTTTTTTAGTTGGGTAATCAGTTAAAAGTCTCCGGTCCTACATTTTTCTTTGACAACATATGTGTGGTTTTAACCCTGAAATTAAAACAGCCTAATTTTGTTACCGTGTCTTTAAGACTTTAAGATCTATGTTAAGATCTAAGTGACTAAGTGATTTTTTTATGAAGTGAACTTCACAATGGCTTCGTTGATTATTCAAATTTTTGCTTATTATTTTAATAATAATTATATATTTTTTGATCATTTGGATGCATCTCAATACACAGTACTAATATATGGAAGTAGAAAAGAGAGCAAGAGAGAGAGAGAAAGCACAATGTCTTTCTGTCTTTGTGTGTCTGTAATTGTAGGCCTTGATTGGACTGACTCTTAAGGAGTGCATGTGACCTTTTTTCTTTTTCTTTTTTTTAAATCCTCGTTTTTTGTAAACTGACACACCCGACAAAGGAATCCTCTGTGGCTGGGACTGAACTCGGTTCCCCTGCGTAATTACATAATTACATAGCCTTTGACATGGAGGGTTAGTAGGGTTATCATGAATTGATTGTCATGCGTCTTAGAGACCCTTTAGACATGGCATTCACCATAAACATCAACAGTTTCATTCCCCGTCCCCATTTCATTTTTTTTTTTTCCTTCCCCCACTTTCCCCCTTTCAAGCAGGAGGGGACGGAAAACCGAAAGCGGCGTCGACAGCTATTGGGTTTGTCGCCCTGCTCTTTTGCCTTTCTGGCAGCCGCGGTGATCGACGAAGAAAACACGAGCGCTCTGCCTTTTACAATGAAGGCCTTTGTTTTCTCATCGGCATCTGAACCATCAACCATTTTCTAAATAGTTTCCAGCTTATTAAAACGGTTCCAGACCGTGACTGTTGAACGAGCGGGTTTTCATTTAATTGCTTGGCATCCAACTCGCTCGTGGGCTGTGGGCATCCTTTGAGGCGGGAGGCTCGGGATCACTCAGGCCAGAGAAACGCTGGTGACACCTCGTGCCAGGGCTGCATTGGACGGTGCATGGCTCCTGCCGTGAGGACGGAAGGGATGTTCGTGGAGAGCCCTTAAATCCCCTCTGACTGGGGTTTTCGTTTTCCCCTTTCCTTTTAGCCCCCTTTTTGTCCTCTCGCACTCCATCCATCTTGGCTCCTTGCTGACCTTGTTGCTTTGACAGACTCCAATAATCATCTCTAAGCTGCGGCTGTAGCGATGTGTCAGCATCAAAGCCCGCTCCCGGGGCTGCAATGTTTGATACTGGGGGGTGGAAAAAAAAGGAAGAAATGGACCCTGATGCTCAGTGCCAGTCACTTCTTAAAGTGCGGATTAATGGGATGTTTATTCAGTTTAGGACCTCACAAAAGTCTGTTCCATTTTGAGCGCTTCGAGAGGCTTAATCCAGAAGTTCGAGCTCCTCAGCTGAATGCCGACCGAGCGGAGCGTGGAGCGCGGGCCGCGGCCTGGTTTGAGCGCGTCCTCCCAGCTAATGAGACTCGGAATCTGGGATGTGGCGTTTCTGAATGTCCTCATTCAGGAACTCACAGACGAGCTCAAATCGCTAACAGCTTGCATTTCATTGCTGGTGAAAGAGCAACAATTGTCCGCCGCCCAGACGAGATGAACAGAAGCTGCGCAAAGCCACAAAGACTGCCTGTCCATGCTTTCTCAATAAGGCCGGCCACAGGTGGAGGCAGTGTCCCGAGGCGCAGCCGGCTGCATTATCCGCCGCTCTTAAAGAGGCATAAATCTCCTAATTGAGTTTTGGAGAGCGTGCCGCTCTGTTAAACCTGAGGAGAACACCACGTTCCAGGAATAAACAAGACCTTTCCGACGTTATCAAAAGGAAACCCTCTCCTCGGATTTAATCTCCTCCCTGGCTGCCCTCCTGGCCTTTTCTTCTGATGTCTCGCAATGCCTTTTTACGGCTCCTTTTTAATAAATGGGTGATGGCTTCAGGAGGAAACAAGTTCTCACATGAAGGCCAATTGATTGTTATTTTTTATTTGATGGTTACTCGCTGTACTTGCCTGAAGGAAATCGTTTCGGTCCTCAAAGCTCGAATACCTTTTTAATATTGGACTTTGAGACAGTGCATGTCCTTAGGAAGACAGAGGGAGCGAGACGGGAGGATGGGCTGGGAACTGGAGGGGAGAGAGTGTTCTCTCCAGAGAGTTCAGCCTCCACTTTGTTTGGCCTTCAGGGGTCAAGAGCAATGTCCACACACACACAGACCCTCATGGAGTCCTTGTAGGGGTCAGTCCAACAGGAGGTTGGCCTCCCCGGGAGGCCTCCTGCTGCATTCTGTGGATTCCTAAGTCTGTCTGGGAGGAGTAAAAGAGAGAGATCTATAGAGAGAGAGACAGCGGCTTTGTTTTGTGTAGTGAGTGAGAGTGATGATGGAGCAGGAGGTCAAGATAGATGGTAAACTGTGGTTAAATGCACTGAACCTGTATGTGAGTGGTCTGCTGGGGTCATCATAAATAGACTTTGAGAGAGGTTTCTTTGTCTTTCTTTATTGCTTTCTTTTTTTCTTTCATCCAGTAATCTCTTTTTTTTTAACCTCATTTTGCCACGACCACATTCCACACTCTGTTTCATGTCAACTGCTATCAAATGGTTTATGTTCGTATCGTATTCAGAGCGAATTAGACTACTGCAGCCTGAATTAGACTACTGCAGCCTGAATTAGACTACTGCAGCATGAATTAGACTACTGCAGCCTGAATTAGACTACTGCAGCCTGAATTAGACTACTGCAGCATGAATTAGACTATGGCAGCCTGAATTAGACTACTGCAGCATGAATTAGACTATGGCAGCCTGAATTAGACTAAGGCAGCCTGAATTAGACTAAGGCAGCCTGAATTAGACTACGGCAGCCTGAATTAGACTACTGCAGCATGAATTAGACTAAGGCAGCCTGAATTAGACTACGGCAGCCTGAATTAGACTAAGGCAGCCTGAATTAGACTACGGCAGCCTGAATTAGAGTACTTTTTTTTCTTTTGTTCTTTCTGACTTTCTTTCTGTTTTTCTGTCTTTCTTTTGTACTTTCTTTCTTTCCTTCTTTCTTTCTTTCTTTCTTTCTTTTATTCTCTTCTGTCTTTCTTTTATTTAGTTTTTTTTCTTTTGTTCTTTCTTTCTTTCTGACTTTCTTTCTGTTTGTCTGTCTTTCTTTTGTTCTTTCGTTCTTTCTTTCTTTTGTTCTTGTTCTTAGAACGCCCGGGTGTCGAGTGTTGACTCACTCAGGTCTGAAAAACAATAACTGTGCTTTACCTCTCTCTCCCTCTCTCTCTCTCTCTCTCTCTCTCTCTCTCTCTTTCGTTCTCTCTGTCTCTCTCTGCCTCTCATCCTTTGTTTCATTCCTATTTACTTTCTTACTTCAGTCCCGCTGTTTTTCATCCTCCTCCTCTTCCTCAGAGCAGCTGCTGTGCTTCTTCACCCTGTGGACGGCTCCCTGCTTTGTCCAGATAAAAGTGCTTGAACTGGACAGGATTATGTAAAGGCTACTTTTTTCATCACTGTTTTTGTGGTTAGCTTTTTTTTCGGGGTGTTTGTGAGTGTTACGTAATTAAAGAGTGAGGACACAGCCTTGTGTCCTGGGGGAACTTCACCTCTTTTAGTTTGACCCTTTTTGCTGCTCTTCATTCTGATGTTCCAGTCTGTCTGAAGACTTCCAGTCTAGCCTGCACTAAACGTGTGATTGATTGTACTTTACTCAGCAGTACATCATCGGTTTCGTTTTCATTTTCTTAGAAAAGAACTCCCCTCCAGTACGCCTCTGGAGTACTGCTGCTTAGAGAGTATTTGTGGCATATTTTTAAACCATTAATCACGATTAACCTCTCTGGAGTAGCGAGATTTGCCATTGTTTCTTAACGCTGCCTTTGTTGGTGACTGATCGAGGTTTATGATGCAGGCAAGAGTTTTGTGATGTAAACAGATTTAATATGCCGTCATGTGGAGCTTGGACTGATGTTGACATGAACTGGGAAGGCAAGCAGGGTCTGGCAGGGTTTTGAATGGGAGAGAATTATTGTCTCTGCTAGAAAGGCCAGAGAAAAGAACTGTAGAACGTGTGTGTGTGTGTGTGTGTGTGGTGATCTATATCTACTGCAGTGTATCAGTGACTTCAGTTATAGCCTGCCATTCTGGAATGGCACAACAAGAGATGCCAGTCTTCATCTCTCATTCTTTAGCTGTCTCTGTCTCTGTCTCTCTTTCTCAGTCTTTTTTTGGCCCCATGCCCCCACATCCATTCTCGTGTGACCTGTTCAGGAAGTTGGGTTGTAAATAAGAGCAGAGTGAACCCCCCCCCCCCCCCCCCCCCCCTTCTGAAATAGCTTTCCTCTCGGATAAAAGCCTCCGTATCATCAGCCTGCTTGACTAATAGTGCTGAACACACTCACGGGACCATCGCAATTAGCCATGTTGAATTCCACAAATTTTTGCAAATGTTTAGACTGTCGAGACCCTTTGAAGTGCTTGCGGAGCCGGCGAGAGCCCAGCCCCTGATTTATGCGCTGTGCTGGAGCTGGTTTTTCTGAATGAATCAGGGTGGCCTTTGTTTCAGGGGAGCAATGCTTGTAGTATGTAGCTTTATAGAGATGCTGATATTAGGGCGGTGTATTGGCAGGAACCTTCAAAATGTTGTGATACTGTAAGCAAGACGATATATTGCAATATTGATATGATATATTGGGCAATATTTAGCAACATTTTATTATAATTGTGATAAATTGATAAAAATAACGCTATACAAGCGAGCATATCGTAGATATCGTAAGTGCTTAAAGAACATTGGTCAACTGCACATTTCATTACAGGTAGTGTAATTAGTGCTGTTTAATTACATAAAGTATACGTAAAGTATTTGAATAGCAGCTTTTAAGAATGTGTCAGCACTGATGAATTTCATCTACATGTCAAAATATTGCTGTACATATTGTGCTTCAGGAACTTGTCAGAATTTCTGTGATATAGTATTTTTTTTTACCATATCTCCTACACCTACAACGATAAGCGTAAAATCTGAGTAAAAGAAAAGTTTACATTTTATTATTCCTGTTTTTTGGATGATATATTGTCCCAGAAATAACAGAGATAAACAATAACATTGTCATTCTAAGATCTTTTATGCTACTTATATATAATGAGAATATACCATATTAATGCAATTACACCTTAACGATTACGAATATTCAGTTAGAATATGAAAAAAAATGTAAATGTCCTACATAAAAAGAACAAATAAAATAAAACCACAACAAAGTTGACATACCAGAGATGTGGAAGTTCATTTGGACTTATTCTTCCAGCTTCTTTCTCTGGCTAGAAAAAAACAGCTATTAGCTGACAGACTTACACCATGTTTTCTATGGTAACAGCAAAATCCAACACAGCGTTGCGTGAGGTCAGGCGTAGCGAGCATGTCAGGCTGGAACCTTTCCGTGACACTTGTTGTTTACAACAGATGCAACACACAAGCATCGTGAGGCGAAAGCGGTTTCTGTTTGTCTTGCAATGAAATACAAGCCACAAATGTCAGAGTATCACTTGAATAAACAGTGTGGAAGACTACAGCATACCCTACCTGTCGCAGTCCGCTCTGTGTGTGAAGGCGCCGTTTTTTCCTGCATTGATCATTATCAGTTATCAGTTTTTCTACATGATAGATGGCGCTGTCTGCTCTCGTCTCGAGAGAACAGAACAGCACGCATGGATAACAGCAACGCCTCTGCCAGAATACATGCAAGTAATCACAATGGGTGATATCAAGGTCAGTATTGAGATCCATATATTACGTACGATAAGTCCATGAAGTCCCTTTTTATCCAGAACAGTGGGATCAGAAGACCAGCATACCGAACTTCACATTACCACATTTTTTCATGGATTAAGCTGTTACCTCATCCAGTGTACAGTGTATGTGCACGTGCATGTGTGTGGGTGCGCATGTAGCGTGAGTGAGCAGTTGACTCCTCTCCGACTCCCGAGGCTACGGGCAACAGCTGCAGCAACTTGAGAAGCGGAGGAGAGCGCAGAGGAGACTGGACGAGTAAATTCCTCTTCCTGTGGAAGCTTTGGTCAGGAGGTTAAGTGGCCCTCTGCCGTCTTCGGTTGCTGGACACACACATGCAGGGACGAGGGAAGGTGAGGAGATGAGAATATTTCCCCCTGTTGTATCGGAAGCAGAATTAAGCCAAGCATGCAAACGCTGGAGACTCCTGCCTCCGGTCTTGGGACCTAACACAAGCTCAGTGTATGTTGCTGGATGTGTGCTTTACATTGTTCAGGTAATTACATAAATACGCATCCCCTTCTGGAAGCCTGGTTTCTGCATAAGGTTTCTTTTGTATAAAGAGAAGCAAAACAGTCCAGTTAGGTTTGTAGGTTTGCATTCTTTTAGCATCATTTCATCATGTACCCTGATGCTGTGATGTTAGAAAAGTATTGGGACATCCAAGCGTATTATCAAAGATTGTATCCTGCTTTTGTTGGAGTAACTGTCTCTACTCTCCAGGGAAGGCTTTCTACTAGATTTGGGAGCTTTGCTGTGAGAATTTGATTGCATTCAGCAACAAGTGTGCATATTAGTGAGGTCAGGATGTTGGATGATCACACTGCCACACTGGCGTTTTGCAGAGGTTATGTGGGGATTTATTACAGGTCAGAGCTACTTTGGTACCACAAAGGGGATCTACACACTATTAGGCTGGTGGTTTTAATGTAATGGCTGATCAGTGTATATACATCGTAGAATTGATATGTTGCCCAAGCCTTCTTATCCCAGACTCTCTAGGCATTTCGCATTTCTCAGCGGCTAAAGCTTAAACACTCTAAACACTCTAAACACGCCAAGGTGTCAGTGAATCTTGTTTGTTAAGCTTTAACACTTTACTGTAAAGCTCCAATATTTTTTTCCCATGATTCTGTTAATACTGTGATATTTTTAGCAAATATACTACCGGATATTCTGCCGGCATCTATATACAGCCGACAAACACCAATGAGATCACCCACACACACAGTCTGCATATATCAGTTTAGCCTGCATGAGTGTTGCAGCAAATCCCAATTTAGAGCATTTAGCCTACTGTTGGGAGAGGAGGATGTGCAGCGTTTGACCCTGGCCCTCCCTCTCTCTTTTTTGCTCTTACACGCACACACCTTATAAACAGTACTGCAGTCAGACTAATGGTACACTGTGTTCCAGACTGGACACGGCTTGTTTTGCTACTCCGGCCCTGTGCTGGGCAGCTGGGGTGGGGGGTGGGGGGATGGAAGAGGGGTCAACAGGGGCGTTTTATCCATTCCACACGAGGAGCAGGTCAGCATAGAGCAGGTCAGTCAGAGCTCTCGGCTGCACTCGAGTGGACAGTGAGATGGAGGGAGCACTGGCAGTTAAAGAGGCAGATGGAGAACACGCAGAGAGGAGGATGGAGGGGGTGGGTTAATGTTTTCACAGTAAAACACCCACCCCCCTAACCGTCTTTTTCCTCCATCTTTACCTCTATCCCTCACTCCCTGCCTACCTCTCTTCATCTCGTCCCTGCCCCTCGCTTCTGATCTCAAGTAGCACTTAGACAGACAGCTGGCCAAACAGGCTTAACACAGCCGTGGCTAGCCTGGCCTAAACACCTAAGCCCATTAGCTACTCTGCGGAGCCCCAGGGCTGCTAGCCGTCCCATTGGCTAGCCACAGCTCAGACCCCAATGTTTTGATGCTAACATGACCTCAGAGGTCGGGTGATTGCGTGTCTTTGGCCTTGAAGCGCATTAGCCTCAAACCCTGACCCCTAGTGCACTACGGCAGTGTTGACGCGTTAGATGTCCAGAAGCGTGAGAATCTGGCCCTGTTGCTAACTTGCTACAATGTGTGTGTGTGTGTGCAGAACTGCATGTGCTGCACCTCCTTTGCCTCCTTGTGTGTGTTAGTGTGTGCACCACTGTCCACTGTTCCTGCTTAGCTGTTGCGTGCCCTCAAGCCCCTTGCACTGAGCTCGCTGGAATTTCAGGCCTCACACGGCAGGTGGCCTAGCCGGGTGGAGCAACTGCAAGGTCTGTGTGTGTATTGGTCGATAAAATCAGCCAAGAGTAGTTAACGTTCTACAGATTTATCGGTGTCAGGGTGGTATAATGATCAAACACCTCTAACAGGAGGTCAGTTGGATTTTAATATAACACTCTTCACCAAGTCGGCTAAATTGGAAATCACTTGTCCAGAAATCCAAGACCACTAATGAAAATGGTTCACTCTTTTTGAGCTATAATATTAGGATATAATATAAATGAATAAATAATATAGGGATGCACCGTTACCAATACCAGATTTTCAAGTATCTGCCGATACTGAGTAATGATACAGATACCAGCTGTGACTTAAATACTCGATAGATTGCTATAAATCCTGATATTTATAGAGTTCCACTTTTTGTAGGTTTTACTTTTATATCTTATCCCAAATAAGATATAATAAACTGGAAAAAACAGCATTTGAAAGTTTTAGAGCAATAATAAAAAAAGAAATTGCCACAATGCAGAAACATGTGCAGGTAGGGAAGCATAATCTTACTAAGCTTCACCAAACAGCTTTTTAATTGCTGGGCAGTGAAACATATGCCAGTTTATGCAGATTTCACATTCAAGTACATGTCTCTGTGTAAACAGATACTGAACTTCAATGTATGGTCTTTAAACAAGCTGCTTAAACTCAACTTTTGGTTTCAGAACCAAATAAAGAAACACCACATGGAAACAAAAAGTGTAAAAGTTCCATTAAATGTCTGTTTAACAGTAATAACTATATGACTGGTTGTTTAAATGTTTGGTTTTTATTCTATGTAAAAAAAAAGGTGTCAGTAAGTGTCATGGTATCTGTGCTATCCACACTACAATAACTACAACACTACAATAAAACAATAATACATGTATTATAGACAAACCTGCTAAGAATGCTGTCATTCTCCGTACCTGACATTAGAATATTTATATTATTTAAAGGAGACCAGGCACAGCTTCAATTAGCTTTTGCTTCTCCTTTGAGCAGTTTTTTAAGCTCTCTAAATAGATGGCATTTTGTGGTACAGGGCTAGAGAGTATGTTGTTGTGAATGGAAGTTATGCAAAATGTCCTGGAAAATGTTATCCTGAAAAATAGAGTAGGAATCGTGCACATGTTTTATTTAGTTCCCATTGTTCCTACATTCTACATTACCTAGGCCTCCTTTGCATTATTTTAGTTGGAGCAGGAGGTTGCTCTTTGCAGACATGACCACTCCTCCTCATCCCTGCAAGGCATTAATGTAGTGAATGTAGGGAAATTAGCACGTATTCAGCCTTAGTCAATTTACCAACTTAAATGTAGGGCAAATCATAAATGACACTCCATAGTTGACTGTCATATTATAATGAGATATATAAGATCAGCATTTTTGAAGTTGGTTCAAACATCTTGTCATCTTGTCTGTAAGCATGTCCTGTTCTCATGAATGGACTGGTCTTGTTGTCTTTTAGTAGCAAAACTTCCTACAAGTCCTGTTTTAAGTGTCTAAGAAGCCCGTGGGCTGCTTTATCTTTATTTTTGTTTGGGGTTTTTTTTGTCATGAGCAGCTAGAGAAGTTCCTCTTGCCTGAGGGAGGAGTGAGCCTTGCCTCTGAATCTACATCAGCTCCTTTATTTAAACCGTCACACTGTTAGCTCCCCATCACTGCTGTGTGAGAGTGTGTGTTGACAAGGCCTGTCCCACTGTGAACATTGCCCAGACTCTTATGTTAACTTGGGTGGTTCAGCATGACGGTTAACTAAAGTAGCATGGCTAAGTGTGCAGCTTAGATGATGTATCTGAAAAGTAATGCAGATGATAACGTAGAATGGAAGCTAGGGGGACAAGGAGGCTAGTTTCCTGATGCTGAAATAGCGCCAACTCTGGGTGGAACAGATTTAAGAAGGGCAGTCAAATCAAGGAGGGGCAAGCATCTTAGCAGGTTAGTTAATAGTTAGTAATTATTGGATCATTAGGACAAAGGTTATGACTCAAACTAAGGATAGAAAGTTTCATTCTTGTCCTTCTTTGCCATTTAAACCAGTAAAAATCTTATAACATAAATAGAATTAATTATCTAAGTCGTATGCAATCATGTAGTCACGTATGAGGAATTATGTAATGTAATTTGCATGTATAGAAAAATAACAGTAGTAACTTGTTCTTTTGCCTCTTAGAAAATGAAATTTTGCTGACTGACTGAGCTGAGTAAGTGAGTGAGTGACTGACTGATTGACAGAGGAACCTTGTTGAAACGTGCATGCACAAGAACTGCCTCCTGTTTGCCTGGACGAGGCATTTTCTCATACTGGGGGTCTGAGGACTTAGGTAGGCTGAGGTTAAATCTCCATGCTCAAAATATTATTGTAAAGGAAAGTGATGCAAAGACGTTCTGTGGTATTAATGTGTTCGGCAAAGTCTGTAGTGATAGCATGGCGACTCAACATTGCAACCGCGGAATTAGCAGCATGCCAGCTACCATCCTCGCCTAGCATCGCTCCCATGGCGTAAGCATCCCTGCTGCGGTGTTTGCCTTGCTACCGCACTGACTGCCAGCTTGGCCCAGCATCACTAGTACCGCATTAGTCACAAGCCATGTTCATGAGGTCCGGAGCCCTTCACAACTAAAAAAACAAACAAGTATGTGCTCTACATCTTGAGGTCCTGAGGCAATGAAACCTTTCTTAAAATAAACGGCATATATTTGGGTTCCAAACTCCCCATTGTTTAATTGCCCCTGACGAGTCCATGCAGCCAGAGGCGTCCTGTTTTCCTTGTTCTCACTCACTCATGTTTAGCAAGCAAAGAAATTTCCACAAGAGGGCGCTGTTACTATTTAACTGGACTCCAGTGCTTTGCATCAGTGGCACCGTTTTCATGGTTGTTTTAGTTATTGTTGGCCAGCTTGAACTGCTAAACTGCCCACAGCAATGATGCTCTGGACTCTTGAGCTTGTATTGCAGCATCAGGCTTTTCAGGTATAGGCGAACTATAACAGTGCTGGTTTCCTTCTTTACTGTGTTTCGTTTCTCTCCTCATGTGCTATTTCGCAACTCTCTCAACATTCAACATGATCAATCAGCCCAAAAAAGAGCTCAGGCACAGACTGACTAGAGCCAGCGGTGCGGGACTCACTGCACAGGCTACGGTTGATGGTCAGCTATTGACACTCACCTCGAATCCTGACGCCGTTAGGCTTGGTGCGTCAGGGGCTCACACTCCCTCTCTCTCTCACCCCCCCCCCCCCCTCTCCAAGGCTATTATGAGATTGACAGTGTGCTATTGGAGTCGCCAACAGATCGATGGACTCGGGGTCCTGAGGGCTGACAAAGACACGCTATTCATCAGCATGGGTCAGAACACATTTAGCCTTGCTCCAAAAGCACTCATTGTCATTCAAGCACCATGTTTATGGATGGAGGGGGAGAGCGAGGGAAGGAGAACAGGAGGGAGGGAAGAGGGAGAGAAGCGGAGGTCGAAACCCACTGTGCAGTGTACTGGGGGTGGAGTAAGGGTCATGTGTAAAATGTTGACTATCTGTGTTGAAATATTAAACAGTAGCCTACGTGTGAATGGTTTTACTCTCGATGGCTGCCTCAGATCCCCCCGCAGCTTTTGTCTTGTGTTTAGCGCGAGGAGCCGATAAAAAAATCGTTCACTATAATTCATAAGGAACAATTTATATGGATTTCGTTTGATTGCATTAATTTGATTTATTTGTTTAAAAAATAGAGCCTTATTTGATTACTCTTACTCACTCTCACCCCATCTTCCCCATCCTCTCTCACTCAATAACTCTTTTCTCCCGCTCTCTCGCACATTCTCGTCCCTCTATCTGTGTTGCCTGCTATCTCTGTCTCTCTTCATACCTCCCCTCTCTCTCACTATGTCTGTCAGTCTCTCTCTCTCTCTCTCTCTCTCTCTCTCGCTGTCTTCCGTCTCTCTCTTTAGCTCGCTCTCGCTCTCCCCATCTCTCTGCACCTCTCTCTACCTCCCTCATGTAGGGGCAGCTGGGGTCTTCAGATGGTGTAGAAAAGAAGGTAAATAAATCTTGAAAACGTGGGGTTGGGAGGATGGTGTTTGGATATAAGAGCGACAATGTATAGGAGCACACTTCTTTTCCCCTGCTCATGTGTGGGTGTGTGTGTGAGTGTGTGTATGTGTGTGTGAGTGAGTGAGAGACAGAAAGCAGCCCTTTCTGTCTGCATCTTCACATCTGGATTCAATAAAGGCTGTTTGGCGGCTGGGGGAGGAGCCGGTATAAATAGAGTCGCTGCTCAAACCACACCGCCCCTCTCAAACCCCGCCCCCACGCTGGCCGCCGCTAGCCGCGCTGCAGAGGGGTTGGCGCGATGTTAGCCTAGCGCTCCCTCAGCGGCTGCTTAAAGGGACAGTTGTTGTGCAGTTGCGGAGGCAGTAGCTTTGTGGAAATAGTGAGGGCAGGGTGGAGGAGGTGGGTGCTTGAGTGTGGGGGCTGACTGCAAGCTGTGTATGTGTGTGTCTGTCTTTCTGTGCGCGGCAAGCTGGGTGGGCCTGTAGGACATGGAAAAACTCTTGATGAGGGCGGAAGAGGTGCTCTAAGTGGTGGTATGATTAAGTCTCTATACTTGCGTGCCACATTTGTCCCTGTGCACATCTACAGACACACACACACACACACACAGACACATTCACTTACTCACTCACTATGGCCTCTCAATGATGGATCACCTAAAGCAACAGTTTGGGGAAAAGTCGGATGGACAGTTCCTGTGTCTGTTTGTTTTGTATGTCTGAATGTTTGTGGACACCCCTTCCTTAAAACTGCAGAACAGCCGTGCAACAGTCTGGTTCTGTGTACTGTAGTTACTGTAGTCACTTGGCCCTGCATGAAGTCTCTGTCCCTGAACACATGTCTCTATGCCCCCTCCTTTTTGGGGGGGAGCACAGAGACCTCCTCCCCACCCCACTCCCCCGTTCTGTCTGTTGGCGTTGGGGGGGTGTAAGGGAGGGGCTGCAGCCAGCCAAGCCACGCTACACCACGCTACCCCAAACACCCCATCACACCCCCCCCCCCCCCCCCCTTTGCTTGAGCGAGCTTGAATCTGTCTGCGGAGAGCTGGAGACATTGCAGCAGTGACGAACCCGTTCACCTCTTACAAAGGTGCGGCTAAGTGCTTGTAGAAGTTCTGCGTGTGTAGAACTCTATACACTCACCTTGGAGTCACTGATTGGTTCATAAACCACCAAACTAGTCTGAGATGAAGCTCTAGAGGCCTTGCCTTTATTGTTGTGTAGCTGTGGCTTCTGCTGTCCCCTATTATAAATATATATGATGTCTGGGGCTTTTTTTCATTTGTATTGACGAGTTTCTTCTTCCTAAGGCATCCAAAGAATTTCCCTCATCTTAAGTAAATGGAAGTTTTTAGTAGAGCATTTCAGAGAGCCATACTGGTGGAGGGCAGATACTTACAGTAATACAACTAGCTTGCGATGTACCTGTCAATAATCATCTAGAACCTATAAATTTACTGTAAATCCACTGAGCATCTAAAAACAGGCCACCATTCTCAAACTGCTCAAACACTCACCTTATACACAGCTAACATAGTGGCGTCACACAAGCCTCTTTTAAGCAAGCCAGTGTAAACAGTGGCAAGAAAATACTTCTTCAGATCAAGAGGAAGAAACTTTGAGAAGATCCAAGAACTCAGAAAAACAACCTGTCCTCCTCTGGTCGACACCAAATAGCACAACAGCCAACAATCGAGTATCGTGAAAAGGTGAGAAGCAGCACTACTGTCCTATTACAGCAGTTCTGAACATCCGCAACTAAACGATATGCTTGAAAACAGTGATTCCGAACTTTTGTTTTCAAGATTCAGAGGAACTTCAGTCGGTTATCGTTGGTGTGTGAGGAAACACATGCTCTTGCAGTCGCTGAGACAGTCGGAAAAGCTAAGTCAAAAGGAAAGGATAGAAAAGTGGCATAACAACAACAGCCCCCTCCTCTCCAGACCGCGATGGCTGACTGTGACCCTTGGTCGATAAATCCCTCTGCCAGTAAGGAAGGGGTGGGCGGGAGGGTTGGAGGGGGTGGACTGGGATCAGGTGTTTCGGTGTGACACACTACAAGTGTGTTGGTGTGTTTGTGAAGCTCTTACTTGAAAGCCCTTTTCTCTTGTATTTGTCAGAAGCCAGGAAAACACTGTAAAACTGAGTAAAACTGAAACTGAAGCAGATCCAGAAGCAGCCACATGACATCCCCTAAAGTGACCTTATAGATGTTCCATTCTCGACCAAGTGGAGGAAACAGTAAACAAGTAAACAACGGCGGACTACCTCACGTTGCAGGCCTTAACCGAGTTAAACTTGTTGGCTTAGGAAACGGAAATGAATTTAAGCCCACTGACCACCCCCTGTGCATGTCGAAATGCGCTTACCCTCATCCGTACCCAGAGCAACGTCTAACGGAATGAAGCCCCGCTGCCCTGAGCTAATGTCTCTGGTTTTGATTAAGCCTTGCTTTCTTCTCTCTCTCTCACTCTGTTGCTAGCTTTCTCCTTACACCCTTGTATTATCCCCACAATTCAGCCATTGTCTTTACGGGGTAGCTCCCAGTATGTGGGTCTGGGACAGATGAAGGCTTGGCTAAATGGAAGTGTTTCCCCTCACTGTTCTGCAGCTCGTCACACTCAGCCTTTATGCATTGTGAGATGGTGATGAGCTGAACTTCTGCTGTCCATTTCAAGCTATTGTGTAACATGGAGATCCATGTTGACGTGCACTAACTAACTAGCCAAGACTTGCCGATCCACAGTCAGGCTGCTGTGGCCAGCTGCTGTTTCATGGCTGCACTCATGACAACATTTTGGGCCAAGGAGCGCAGACGTGAGGCATTATATGAATAGGTAGAAATTCACGAAGCAGTTTCTTCTTCTCAGCTTCTTTCTTTGTTAAAATCAAGTCCAGAAATTCAGAATCGAGTGTTGTAAATAACTGGAAATATATGGTTATAGGAGAAATCCACATCATTCCAAAGGGGCTCACTTACTTTTTCTAGCCTGCACTGTGGATGTTTACTCAGTGTGCTCGAATAAAAGACATGAACACTACAACAGTTTTTGTGTTTAGTTAGATTGTGTTTGGTAATGTAAGCAAATGGCTGAAATCCAACTGATACTGTAGGCCTCTGTCCAAACAACTGTATAGCAAGAGGCTCAGGTATGTTGATTGCTGTGTGTGTGTGTGTGTGTGTGTGTGTGTATTCTCCTGCCCTGAGTCAACGTGACCAAACTATAAACTCATAACCCAGCAGCACTTTCATAGTTTCAGCTACCAATCAGTCTTGAAGGACGTTATGTACAGTATGTGTGGATGCACTCACCCCCACCAAGCTTGATGTAGAATTTTCTTTTTTGAGTGCCTCCATATATTTGAAATGAAACAGAAAGGCTTGGTGGGATGAAGGTTGGGGTGGTGGGGGACATTGTGGCCCTCGTAAAAGTGCCATTCCTGAGCCATGAACGCTCGCAGGCAGGGGAGTTTGATTGAGGCGCAGGGAGATGCACATGGTCATAAAACCGCTTCAGGTGTGCCTGGAGCTCCACACGCACCACACCTGAAGAATGTCAGCCTGCAGGCGCTCTGGAGGAATTCACCTTTAATGTGTTCTGGGCTGTGTTAGGCAGGACTGCATCATGAACACTCTCTCTCTCACACACACACACACACACACACACACACACACAAACAAACTAAAAACTCTGCTGCAGACAGGGAACCCTTAGTGATTTGTTGGGTGTAAGTCTACCAAGAGGTCTGAGAGTTTTACTGATTGGTGTGTTTGTGAAGATACACAAGAGGATCAGTTGTTCCCTCTTGTCCTCTCTCTTAGTGCCTGCCATTATGTATCATACTCTCCTCATCTTAGCTTGAGAGCCCATTGATTAACAGTCTGTTCTCCCTTCTAGGCCCTGGTGTGTCTATGAAGTCTCTTTTCTGGTCTGTTTTCCCCTATTATCTTTCATGTCAGACTGAATATTATGGATTTATGGCAGGTGACTATCGGTTCCAGTCAAACAGCTGACTGAAAATGAACAATCTTAATTTCAGCTGTAGGAATGACTGACCGTCTAGACGGAGTTGCTCGTTTCAACAAGTCTGCCTTTGCTGCTCGATTTTACAGCTGTCAAGTTGTTGATTTTCTCAGAAATGGCCCCAGAACCAGAGCAAACATCATTCAGTGTTTGATAAACATTACCTGAGTGATAAGCATTAATTGAACATTTGATAAGTGTTACCTGGTTACCTGCACATGTAGTTAAAGTTACATCCATGTTTGAGGAATGTTAAATGGTAATTGGTACTTCTGTCTTTGAGAAATCTTCCCTCTGCATTTGTTAAACATGACCTCATTACCTCAATATTTGATGTTACTTCAATGTTTGATGTTACCTAAACGTTTGTTATCTCTTTATTTGATAAGTTACCTCAACTTTAAATAAATATTACCTCAGTGTTTGATAAGTTACCTCAATGTTTAATAAATATTACCTCAGTGTTTGATTAGTTACTTCAACGTTTAATAAATATTACCTCTGTGTTTGATAAGTTACCTCAACATTTAATAAATATTACCTCAGTGTTTGATAAGTTACCTCAATGTTTAATAAATATTACCTCTGTGTTTGATAAGTTGCCTCAGCGTTAAATAAATATTACCTCTGTGTTTGATAAGTTACCTCAATGTTAAATAAATATTACCTCAATATTTGATGTTACTTCAATGTTTGATGTTACCTAAACGTTTGTTATCTCTTTATTTGATAAGTTACCTCAACTTTAAATAAATATTACCTCTGTGTTTGATAAGTTACCTCAATGTTTAATAAATATTACCTCAGTGTTTGATTAGTTACCTCAGCATTTAATAAATATTACCTCTGTGTTTGATAAGTTACCTCAATGTTAAATAAATATTACCTCTGTGTTTGATAAGTTACCTCAATGTTAAATAAATATTACCTCAATATTTGATGTTACTTCAATGTTTGATGTTACCTAAACGTTTGTTATCTCTTTATTTGATAAGTTACCTCAACTTTAAATAAATATTACCTCTGTGTTTGATAAGTTACCTCAACTTTAAATAAATATTACCTCTGTGTTTGATAAGTTACCTCAATGTTTAATAAATATTACCTCAGTGTTTGATAAGTTACCTCAGCGTTTAATAAATATTACCTCAGTGTTTGATAAGTTACCTCAATGTTTAATAAATATTACCTCTGTGTTTGATAAGTTGCCTCAGCGTTAAATAAATATTACCTCTGTGTTTGATTAGTTACCTCAGCGTTTAATAAATATTACCTCTGTGTTTGATAAGTTACCTCAATGTTAAATAAATATTACCTCTGTGTTTGATAAGTTACCTCAATGTTAAATAAATATTACCTCAATATTTGATGTTACTTCAATGTTTGATATTACCTAAACGTTTGTTATCTCTTTATTTGATAAGTTACCTCAACTTTAAATAAATATTACCTCTGTGTTTGATAAGTTACCTCAATGTTTAATAAATATTACCTCAGTGTTTGATTAGTTACCTCAGTGTTTAATAAATATTACCTCTGTGTTTGATAAGTTACCTCAATGTTTAATAAATATTACCTCAGTGTTTGATTAGTTACCTCAGTGTTTAATAAATATTACCTCTGTGTTTGATAAGTTACCTCAATGTTTAATAAATATTACCTCAGTGTTTGATTAGTTATCTCAACATTAAATAAATATTACCTCTGTGCTTGATTAGTTACCTCAACGTTTAATACATTTTACCTCAGTCTTTGATACGTTACCTCAACATTGAATAAATATTACCTCTGTGTTTGATTAGTTACCTCAACGTTTAATAAATATTACCTCAGTGTTTGATTAGTTACTTCAACGTTTAATAAATATTACCTTAGTGTTTGATTAGTTACCTCAACATTTAATACATTTTACCTCAGTGATTGATAAGTTACCTCAACATTTAATAAATATTACCTCAGTGTTTAATAAGTTACCTCAATGTTTAATAAATATTACCTCAGTGTTTGATTAGTTACTTCAACGTTTAATAAATATTACCTCTGTGATTGATAAGTTACCTCAACGTTAAATAAATATTACCTCTGTGTTTGATTAGTTACCTCAACGTTTAATAAATATTACCTCTGTGTTTGATAAGTTGCCTCAATGTTAAATAAATATTACCTCTGTGTTTGATTAGTTACCTCAATGTTTAATAATAAATTTTACCTCTGTGTTTGATAAGTTACCTCAATGTTAAATAAATATTACCTCAATATTTGATGTTACTTCAATGTTTGATGTTACCTAAACGTTTATCTCTTTATTTGATAAGTTACCTCAACTTTAAATAAATATTACCTCTGTGTTTGATAAGTTACCTCAATGTTTAATAAATATTACCTCAGTGTTTGATTAGTTACCTCAATGTTTAATAAATATTACCTCTGTGTTTGATAAGTTACCTCAATGTTTAATAAATATTACCTCAGTGTTTGATTAGTTACCTCAACATTAAATAAATATTACCTCTGTGCTTGATTAGTTACCTCAACGTTTAATACATTTTACCTCAGTCTTTGATACGTTACCTCAACATTGAATAAATATTACCTGTGTTTGATTAGTTACCTCAACGTTTAATAAATATTACCTCAGTGTTTGATTAGTTACTTCAACGTTTAATAAATATTACCTCAGTGTTTGATAAGTTACCTCAACATTTAATACATTTTACCTCAGTGATTGATAAGTTACCTCAACATTTAATAAATATTACCTCAGTGTTTGATTAGTTACCTCAGTGTTTAATAAATATTACCTCTGTGTTTGATAAGTTACCTCAATGTTTAATAAATATTACCTCTGTGTTTGATTAGTTACCTCAATGTTTAATAAATATTACCTCTGTGTTTGATTAGTTACCTCAATGTTTAATAAATATTACCTCTGTGTTTGATTAGTTACCTCAATGTTTAATAAATATTACCTCTGTGTTTGATAAGTTACCTCAACATTTAATAAATATTACCTAAATTTATCTTTTTCACATTGACTGGTTGTAAGTGTCACCTTTTTAAAACAGTGTTGGTCTCAGGCTGGAGCCAGGTGCAAGGGAACAAAGCTCCTGTACATTCAAACTTCTGAGAATGCGTGAACATGTGTGTGTGTGTGTGTGTGTGTGTGTGTGCATTCTGTTAATATTTGACAGAGTTTTCAGCTTCAGTCATACCAGCTGGCAGAATAGGCGGTTCTCTGTAGTATTGCCAAGCCTAACCTTGGCTGTATCCAGAGCTGCTGTAGCCAAAGACATTTGTTCTTCTCAAGAAGCCTAAGGTGTGTGCTTTCCTGCATGCTCGTCAGGCGTTATACTGTCTTATATGGAGAACCTGAAAAGATCTCCAAGATCTCTGCCCATCCAAAGAAAAAAAAAAGGCTGTGCTGAAATATATAAAACTGCAGCTATAGTGAGTTATTTTTGGTCATAGTGTGCTCTGTTATCTTGATTGCTGTTGGAAGGAACTGTGTGTAACAGAGCTTAGTGAGGTAGGCCTCGGAGAGGCTGTATTTATCTTGGGAACTCGATGAAATCTGGAAATGTAGATATTGTCCTTTATTGTATTTTGCAGGGGAAGTTCTACAATTCTCTTATCTTTAAGAACATGATGTTCTCTCTGCAATTACTTTTCAAATGCTAGACTTAATATACAGCTGTTCATAGAGGACCATTCTTTTTGCCCATGCATGTATTGCTAATTGGTGTTTGTTTGAAGAAGGTAGTGTTAGGAAATGCCTAAGGCCCTGTGTGTGTGTGTGTGTGTGTGTGGTTAATCCATTCACTGAACTGTGTGAATGAAGCTTGAGAGGGCTCTGAGTGACTAGTGCTTATTCAGACCACCCCCCCCCCCCCACACACACACACACACACAAAATCTCAGGAGATGGTGGCTTGCCTTTAAAGCAAAAATAGATCAGCTGTCAAGTAGACATGGCTGTGTGTACACTGGGTGCTGTGGTTGGCTATCACATTTAACAACCACATAGAAGAGTGCGTCTGTGTCAAATACAACGAATGTCATCCGCTCAGGTTTAAGCAGTTTTCGGATCACATGTTTAATTGGTTCTTGCGCGTTTGGTCCATTAGTTGATGTTTTTGTTTGTTTGGCTGTTTGAGGAGCCCAGTCCTGAGGGGGAAGGGATCTATGTTTGGCACAAACACCTCTGCGCCGCTCTGCGGAGCGAGCATTTTACGTCTTTGTTTTTGTTGTTTTGCTCTGCCTAATTATACGGTGCTTTTGCCTGAAGCATCACCCATCCAACCACCCAGCACCCCCCTCCTCCCCAATCTCCAGTCTGTTTCAGCGCCAGGGAAAAAGCTCACTGGCCACCGTCTGGCTGCAGCTGGTACTGCACGTTAGCCAGAACTGCTGTGTGTGTGTGTGTGAGGTCTCAGCCTGCAGGCAGACAAAGGGCATGTTTTTGAGAGCAGGGGCCCTGCAGTGGGCTGCAGCTCCATGGCGCTGCCCGGCCTGGTCAGTGTCCCTTCCGCGGCACACGGGGGCAAATGCAGGCACTGTAAAGTGGGTGTGTTGGGGTTGGGGGCAGGTTTTGGGATTGGGGGTTCAATCCCTGAGCATTCTGAGACTGCTTCTTTATGTCTACCCTGACTGTGACTGTGGCACAACGGTGCACAAAGGGGGCCATTGTTTGTTTGGGGGGGCTTTGTGCGGGGGTATGGAGAGGGTGGAAGCTATTCCATTTCAGTCATTTCTGGAAGTCCTGTTTCTTCAGGGTGGCAAATACATTTCCTGTGGCCCACTCTGCCTTACCTTCTTCCTCACTTGCTCTCTTTTCTGTTTTTTCTATCGTTCTCTCTCTTTCTTGTTTTCTCATTTCCCTGGTCTGTTGCGCTTTATGTCACTGCTTCCTGCATGTTTCCTCATCTAAGCCCTGCTCTGTGCATGTATGTGTGTGTGTGTGTGTGTGCCTGTCTGTGCATGTTTCACAGTGTTTGGATGGCCAGTGCATAAGAGCCCCCTTTATCCCTCTTACCCCCCACCTGTGCTTTCACAAGCCCTGTTGTTATGGTAGTCTCCTGGGTATTGGGCAACATGTTGCTCTGTCTAAGAGAAGTGTGTGTGTGTGTGTATAGGGGCCAGGTTTGGGGCTGATTGCAGTACTGGCTTGTGAGGAGCTGATTCAACTGCATCAGTTTTGGAAAGTAATAATTAGGGATGCACCGATATAAATATAGGGATGCACCAATATAATTTTTTTAATGTTAAGCATGTCAGCATAGAAAATATGATATATGAACATTTATTAAAGGTAGAAATCTGAACTTAATACACCACTTTACACCACAATTAAAAAAAATAAATATATATATATATATATATATATATATATATATATATATATATATATTAGTAGGGTTACAATATAAGTTATAAAAATAATGAAATCTTGGGACAAAAGCATAAAAAAATTAAAAAGTAATTTAAAATGTCACTGAAACTCAAACAACAATAAGCTCTTACCAATCAGAACAGTGCTCCGAATGCAGTCACACACAGAATCCTGAGCTCAGAATCCAAACTCAGCCAACATTTGAGTAATCCTGATGTACACTAAATGGATGAAAGTATTGGGACACCTAGGACATATAGTGTATCTGTTATGTAGCCATATAAAACACAGAACTTTCCCTGTGGCTGATGTAGACTCTCACAGAGCCATTGTGCAGCAGATTTAGGCGAGCCGAAAAGTTTTTTAACACAGTTTTTAAGCAATTATTCGCCGATACTTATATGATGTCTGATATCATTGTGAATGCTATAAAATATTGCTAGATTTGTATACAGTTTCAACATACATATTTTTGCAGTATTTCATTTTTCTTAAGTTTGATTTGTTGCAATGGGCAACAATACAGCAGTACCAAAGTTTTTCAAAATGCTTTGCTTATTCCCTATTTTATTTACATCGCTAAACTCATGCTTAAACAGAACTATCTATGCTCACTTTTTACAATGCTAGTCATCTCCATGCTGAGTCACAAAAGCATGTTACATAGTTTATTGCAATAACGATAAATCGTCGTCACATTGCCCAACGCTTAATTCTGAATCACTTATTGATTATGCAGGAGGTGAAAGGCTGCCACTATCGGCCTGGCCTGCAGTCTCCTCTCTGTAAAACCTGCTGCTGTAAGGGCCTGATTTCTCCTGCCATGCTGTAGCGATGTTTCACCTCTCCAGCTCACTCAGTTTACAGAGCCCGCCTTAATCCGACTAAAAGCTAATCTGTCACATGGGGGAGGGGGTGTGGTGTTTGGAGCCACCAGACTGGCTGACTCACTCCATTCGCCTATGCCCTCTCTCTCTCTCTCTCTGTCTCTCTCTCTGTCATCCTGCCTGCCATACCAGACGAGGGACACCTGTCTGCTAGAGAGATCAATCCCTGTTTTTCAGCCTTGTCTACACCATCCACTGTTTACTTATGCTCTCTGTCTTTCTCTCCCTCTTTCTCTCTCTCTTTCTCTCTCTCTCTTTCTCTCCCTCTCCTCTATTGCCATCACACTATGGATGGAAACAGATGAATATGCCCCCCCATGGTATTGTGTTTAGAAATGGAAGAGAATGTTCTAGACTGACCCCCCTTGCGCTGTCCGTGCATGCCGTCGGCTATATGACTCTTGGGAGACATCAGAAGAGCCCCTCTTGAGCAGGCCTTTGAAATGACCATAATGATTGATTTCATGGATCGCGGTTAAATAGCTCTGTTTTCATGTGTGTATGTGTGTGTGTGTGTGTGTGTGTGTGTGTGTCCTAACAGTTGGAGAGAGACACCAAAGTGGTGCCAGAGAAAGTAGACAGAGTAGTCACAATTACTCGATTACCCTGTTCAGGCTTCCCATTCACTTTAACTGTAGTTAAACAGCAGTTTAACTGTAGTAACTGTAGTTCGTAGTTTATCTGTATCCGTACAGTAATGAGTTTGAGACGTGGCCTTTTTACTCTTTCATCAAAATAACTGTTAGACCATTTGATTACTAATATAACCCACAGTCACAGCTTTATGTAGAGCACAGAGAAGGTCAGTCACCCCAACTGACCATGCATACACTTTTCTTGAGCAACTTGACTGATAGTTAATACAGTGCAACAAAAATGGAGAGTGACATTTTGGAAGGAGTTAACTAGTAAAATAGTAAATAGAAAAAGCATGTGGGGGTGGGGTGGGGTGTGGGGGTGGAGGTTATGGACAGAGCCTGAAAAGAGAAGGTGAAAAGGGGAGAATAGAATAATGATGTCACCGGCAGCCAATCAGGAGTGTGAGCTCGGGAGCATTTCAGGCCTGTCAGCTGTCCTGTTCCATCCACATCAGAACACACACACACAGAATTTGTCTGTCTCTCGCTCTCTCTGTCCCCACTGTACACCAAGATGTCTCTCTCTCCAGTCCGCTTTGTTCATCTCGTGCCTCTGACGTAACTGCTAACTGTCTCTCATTTTCTCATTATAGAGCCCAGCTGAAAGGCCACTTAAAGGTAATTGCAGTTGTTAGTGTCAATAGCCATTAAAGATTACAAAATGGCCATAATTTACATTTGATTCATTTTATAAGCTGGAAACATCAGCCTTGTTTGCAATGGTGTGAGAGAGGGGGAGATAATGACGTATGGGCTTATACGCCCGGACTGTAAACAGCACCGTTTCTATCTCTTTTTTTTTGGTCTCTTTTTTCCACAGGCGGCCCCGTCTGCCTTATTTGGCCATGGCGTTAGCCAGCGCTATTAGGAGCCTCATTGTTTATAGCGTGCTAATAGTTGCTTAGCGTAATCAGATCTTTTTAATCCCTGCCGTAAAGCTGCACTACAGCACCGGCCTCCCAAACAATAGGTGGCAATAAGGGGGGGTGGTAAATGCTGCAGTCTCGCCACTGTTTATGTCAACATATTGCCTCCCACCCCCCACCCCCAACACAAGATTTAGAGCTAACGAGATCAGATAAACGCAAGTCACAATTTAACGATCACATGCTGGATGCCCGATCTACAGATGCCCTGTCAACTGTGAGAAACAATTCATTCCAAAAACTGGAGGAAGTCTGGAGTTATGGTTGCTTTGCTTTTAGATTGAACACACAGTAGCTTTACAAAGATCCATGTCCGAGCCTCTTTTGAGCAGGCCGAAGGGTGACAGTGGCCAGGAAAACCTCCATCGGAACGAGAGGAAGCAAGACTCAACCTTGAGAGGAAACAAGACTCAAAAGGGAACCCATAATCCTCTGGTCGACATCAGGAAATGCAAGAAAGCTAATCATGTTGCGAGAATAAATGTTGGAAGAATGGATAATAAGTAGAATGGTGGTCAAATCCATTGGAATAATGGAAATCTATAACTGCTGCAATAGTAAGCCATGAGTTATGAGAATGGGAGTTGGTGTAGGACACTAGACTATGGATACATAGCAAGAGGAACAGAATTGAAGGGAGTGGTTAAGAGGATTATGGTAAATATGAGCAAATTCATATTGCAGGAAAAACTGAATGTTGGCTGGCACCGGCGTCTGTTAGCTGGTGTGGCAGAGCTTGGGACCGGCCGCCTTCCTCCGAGTCTGTCAGCTGCCTGACAATGACGCATTGGCGGCATTTCGAAAAGAGTTAGGTCTTTACCCTCCTAGTGTCGGAAGCATTTTTAGTGCTTGAGGGAGCTACAAAGTGGTGGCTTAACTGACACTATCGAATTAGGAAATTCAACAAACTCAACAAACTAATTAATTAATAGGTTCATGCTTATCTGCTCCAGAGTTTCCTATTCTATTGGCAATACTTCTCTACAGGCACTGGATGAGCTGTGTGTGTGTGTGTGTGTGTGCATTTGCTCATTTGTGTCAGCAAAAACAACTTGGGAGAGACTGCCTGGGAATACCAGGTGCTGTAAGCTTTTAAATGCGTTCATTAGAACGGGTGTCCACAAAGATTTGGACATGTAGTGAACTGTCTGGAGGGTCCCTGAGGACTGGGTTGAGAAGTAATTTTGAGTTGGCAAGTTGCTTTAAGTTGGCACTGAAGCAAGATGTCTGGGCTGTGCTAGACTTTGCCGACCAGGGCCTAGAGGGTGTGTTTGCTGTGTCTGTCTGAGGGGCCACAGGCGGGCGGCATGCTGCCCCACTTCACCGGTTGAGTCGCAGCGTCGTCAGTTACAGTGCACATGAAAGCGGAGAGAAACAAAAGCAGTGAAAGGAGCCGGGTGGCCGGCGCGCTCCCAGCAGCTGCTGATTCTAAAGAGCACTGCAGCACCAGGCCTGTCCTCCTCCAGTACAACAAAAACCACGGCCACACACACACACACACACACACACACACCCTTCACACACTGCCTCCTCCCCACTTCTCTCTCAAATTAAACAGTGTAAAGGAGTGGACGTGTGCCGTGTGTGTGTGTATGGGGGGAGCCAGATGCTGAATGCTAAGTAGCTGGGGATGCCAGGCAGAAAGGTGGCAGACGCATGCCAACCGCTCAGATAACTAAAATGAGAAGAACCAATAAAGAAGGAGAGGTACGGGGGGGTGGGGGGGGGGGTTGATGGAGAGAGAAAGAGAGGGAAAGAGGGAGAAGGGAGCGAGAGAGATACAGAAGGAAAGAGATGCAGGAGAGGGATGCAGAAAAAAGAAGGGGAGAGAGAGATAAGGAGAGTGAATAGAGAAGGAAAGAGAGAGAGAGATGGAAAAGAACAAGAGAGGGAAAGAAATACAGAGAGAGAGAGAGATACAGGAGAGAGTGCAGAGAGTTTAAATTAGCTGGAGTTAAGCTGTGAGACGCAGTGCCCTTCATAACCTCCACTGAAGACTAATCTAAGACAGTGTCCTCAGTGCTGCTGCTGAGGATTCCCCCCACCTTCTCTCAGTAACCAAAAAAAAAACCCACACCCTTTCTGATACCTTGCTTTCTGATATTTTGATGCCATCTTCTTAAGGGGAGGTTAGCCGCTTATTAAAAGAAATGCACTCTCCCTGAACGACACTGACAGTGACCTGTAGACATGAACAGACAGACAGAGCCAAACGCAGAAGCAGAACCAATCAGAATCTCTGATTGGGGGGGGGGGGGTCGTCGAGTGGGGGTTGGCCACCTCTACTTTCGAATTTAACTCTACCATTGACCCCGTTTACATCTAGCCACTTAATGTGGCTGTGGTGGTGGCAGATGGTGCTAATGTTATGGCTAATCTGTGTACGTAAAGACATTGGTTTTAAGAATATCACAATAGCTATGTGAGTAAAAGATGTGCTCATCTAACGTAAAAAGTTCGAACATGTTCAAAAAATGTGTTAATGTGATGCATCCTTCCCGGCCCTCGCTTACCCACAGTTCTCTATGCGCACCACAAAAATAGTGGAAATCAAAGCCTCCGGAGCAAAGTGCAGCAGTCTCTAAGTTTTGCGGCACAGTTATAAAGGGGTGGATCTTTCTGGTGATGTCACCTTACAGCCTCATTAGACTGTTCCATGTGTGACCAGTAGGCTACTAAGAAGCAGCCTTCATAGGACAGTCCTACCGAGGACCCACCCTACCTCGTTGGATAGCAGCTGATAACAAGTGTGTGGAGAGGCGGGGCTTAGAACAGAGACAGTCAGTGGCTTGTCTGGATGGTATGTTGCCACAGCAGCCAATGAGGAACCATTTGGAAGATTGCCGCCCAGCGCTAAATAATACAGGGAAAAATCCTCTCTTTCATCATCAATTAAGGCGGAGTTACAGACGCAGCAGAACTGAAATTTCAACCACTAGGGGGTGCACTCACTACGTAGCGTAAAAGAGACTTGCTGGACAAATAGCTTGTTTTAACAAAATGAAAATAGATATATTTTACATTTACTGGCACTTTAAACAATGTAGTTTCAGAAGGTTTGTAAAATGTTACTGTCACAGCTTCATAACTGCCATGACTGCAAACAGAGGCCATGTATGACTGACATCCAGTTGGCTTAATAAGGTTAGCTCCAGTGTTTATACTAAACTTGTACGTGATATCAGTCTACATTTTATCCGTCCTCTAGTCCTCAGATGATCAGCTCACAATGGGCAAATCGGTCTAAGAAGAGCGGCTTTTTATACCTGAATGGAAATAGAGCGCTGTGCAGCGTGTCTTTTGACTGCAGGCCAAAAACGAAGGCTGCATTACATTAGATGTAATATACAGATGTCATTTTAAATCCAGATGTACCAGCAGAACTCTGTGGGCGGGTGTCTGTGGGTGTGCGTGTCGGCAAGACTGCTCTGCTGCAAAAAGGTCCTGATGACTGCCCACAGAAATAGGGCTTGGCAGACACAGAGTTGTCTGAACCCAGAGACTTGAGAGTCGGCTAGACTCTTACTGTCCCTGTATACTCTCTCTCTCTCTCACTCTCTCTTTCTCACACACACACGCACATTAGACATCAATAAGCCACTGAAAGGAAGGGGAATAAGATTAAGGTAAAGGTTAAAAGCGTGTATATGTGCATAACTGTTTATCATGGGCACAAATAGCAGAAATAATGTCCTAAAAGCTGCCTGCAGGCTGTTGGAGTCTATTGGAATGACTGTGTGTATCATGTGAACATTGCAGAGCATAAAGTGCTGTTCAACACATCAAGGACCTGGCTTGTAACTTCCTCTGTCACTCACTCATTCCTACATGATTAGCAGGCTGAAGATTCTCCACAAGGAGGCACTATGAGTGCTGAAATTGGTGTTGGTGCTTCGCATCACTGACACTGCGAGGCAGTGTTATTTAAATAGAATGCATGGACAAAATCGACCTACCTCTTTTAATAATCAGTGTTTTTAATTTTTTCAGCTTATCATTACAGCCCTAACTTGTCATAACTGTTCTAATAAAATCTCAAAAATGCTCCAGGACTTCTTTTAGGAAAAGGAGAAAGACATCACTTTTAATAGAAACAAATGTAAAGAGATTATTCCAGTTCTTTTTGGACCATTTTTATTATACAAAAGTATTGGGACACACGCATCAAGGGTATTAAAAAAGAGTTTATCCTGCTTTTAATGGAGTACCTGTCTCCACTCTCCAGGGAGGACTCCCTGTCTTATCCCAGAGGTACAGGATGGAGCACCATCATTCCAGAGAACACAGTTCCACCGCTCCACAGCTCAATGCTGACGGGCTTTATAACCCTCTGTCCCATGCTTGGCATTAAGCATAGTGCGAATAGGTTCATGTTTATCTGTTCCATAAAGTCATCATTGTTGAGTAAAATCAATAATCACAAATAAGATTTTTCCTAAGAACAGTCCCAGTTGCTGTTTCTGCTGTGTTGTACCTGCAGTGAGACTCTGGCAGCAGAATAAACTCAAAGCCGTGTCAGCCAGCAGCCCACTCAACGCTGCCAGGAAACCCCCCTGCATCTAATAAGGCAAATCTGGGAAGTGGAGTATTTTTAGCAGCCGCTCACACCGAGGGGGAAATGCTGCCGAATCTGTGGAAACGGAGAGGTGGGAAAAAAGCCCTACTTTATTTGCATTAGCTTGTTGGTGGTGTATGTTCAGCACTGCAGCTCTGGCCCCACTGCGTGTCTCTGTAGGGCTGCTCCGCTGGCACGCTGCTTGTTGTGATGCTGGCACCGTTTTGGCCTGGAAGTTGCACTGCTGGCTGTTACTTCAGCTTTACAGAGCGACTGCCCTCGATTCAGGTGGTACCGAAATGCGTCAATGCGTAGGCATGGATTAGCCTCAAGGTGACAATTCAGAGGAATTGCTTATGAATTGTCTTCCACTATCACATATACCGTTATTGTTAATTAGCTATAGCTGAGTGATGGGCTGAGAGGGAGGTCATATCTCGGCCTGTGTTCTCTGGAGTGTTTTAGCCCTGAGTGCTTTTTAAGTGAGGCATAATACAGGGCAGCCAGTCAGAAAAGAGCTCATTCATCTTATAAGAAGCAGCAACAAACACAGCCTGTTTAATTTAAGTGAGATCTGGTATGTTGGTTATTTTAAGCAAACAGAAGTTGAAATGTATGGTTGATTATAGTCTCAGCACTGCTGGTGTTCTGCAGTTCTCGGGCACAGAGCTCTCACTCTCGCTTACATTAAAAAAAGTGCCAGCCGGCAGTGCTATAGGCACCTTATAAGGTGTGTGCGTGTTTAAGGAGTTTCTTGTCAGTGGGGGTTTTACTACACTGCAGTGCACAGCACAGTGACAGCAGGGTGATTCAGTCACTAGAACTCTCCTTCCCTTACATTACCAGTGCTACAGGTGGTTTGCGGTATGTAAAATCTATGTAAACACTGCTCCCTAACAGCAAATTACTGTCTTGCCTTTGGCTACAAAATGTATGCACAGTGTATGTACAGGTATTGGCTCTGACAAAGTCTGGTGTGTTTGTCGGTATGTGTTTGTACGTTTTCCAGACATATTTACTGCCTTTTAAGGAAAATCACAAACCACAAAGTCAGTACCAACTAAAATCTGCTTTGAGGATTAGGGTTGTCATGATACCACAATTTAGATTTTGCTACTAATACCAAGAGTCAGTTACAATTACACTGTCTGAACACCAAGGGCTGTTTTTTTACACAGTCATCCCAAATTTGGACTGAATTGCCATGTACTAGAAATAGTTTTAGTCTGGGTTTAGCCTTAATCTGGGTTTGGGAAACTGCCTCCAAATGGATCAAACACAGAAGAATATTTATATCTACCGCTTAATTACAACTTCATTGGTTTATTAATGTTATTTTAGTATTATTAAAGATTATTAAAGGCTAGAATATTAAATATAGAATACACTGAATATAGAATATATACTTCTATATCGAATATTTCTCCCCAATTTAGATCGCCAATTAACTAACCTGTACACATTCTCCCCCTCCCCCATCACATGCTACCCCCCCCCCCCCCCGACACTAGTGAGGGCGAGACCAACAATGGCCCCCTCCGACACATGCGCAGCCCGCCACCGATGCAACGTCACCAGCCAACCAACACGCCAGGGAGGGAAGCGCCGTATACCTGGCTCTGACACACCGGCTAGCAGACGTCAGTTACGGCAGCTCCGCATTAAAGTGATGTGGGGGGAGAGCGGCATCTACCCACCCTAGAGAGAGCAAGGCCAATTGCGCTCTCTCGAGGCCGCGGCTGCCATGGCTAGCAGTGTGAGCGGTTCGGTCAGGACGAGTCACCAGTCTTGTAGGCAGTGTAGGAGGCGTCTCTCTCTTTCTCTTGCTCTCATTCTCTCTCCTCTCTCTGCGGTTTTACTGGGTGTCTGCAGTGACCCACTCACAGCCCCTTTGAGGGCAACTGGTTTGGGTTACCGGATAAGGATGAGGATGTGGTTTGATGGACGGAGCCTGGGCTCCACATGGATCCTGTAGCGGTGGATGCTAGTGGTTCACTGTGAAAAATGATTTAATGTATTTAGTTAATAGGATGCTTCTATTTTGATTGTATTGAACTCAAAAGAAAAAGCTAACTGCAGGCTGCGGTTAACGACCTTTTCCATAATCGATTAGTTGTCCATTATGATTTGGCTTAACTGATTAATTGGGAAAAGAAAAAGCAGTTATTAATCTGTCACTAACTAAATATTTCAAATTAAAACTAGATGTTTTATTGTCATTTTGCATAAAGTTCTTTAAAGCCGAGCACCTCGTCGTCTAAATCATATAAAAAGAGCTCATGCAAAACGTTGCTACAAATTCCATACCACAGCCCAAGTACTCTTATGGAGACTATGGGCTCCTGGTAGGGCTCCTGCACTTCGTGCCGCCAAAAGTTCCTTCCTGTAAACAAAGATGTTCAGGTCAGATCTGACTCGTCCAGAAGGTTTAGGGCTTGTCTGCTTTGCAGATTGACATGGGCATCATGCGATAGATATGGGCATCGCATTCTGTTCTCTGAGTCAAATGAACTTTCAGATGAGTGTATCAGTTTGTTCAGCCACTTGCACTGTTAATCCCCCTTTGTAGAGTTCCCACGTTGGCCACAGTAAATGTTGAGAAGCCTGCTGTTAAAAAACCAAGACTAGCAATTATAATCAAGTCACAGTGTTGAGACTGGACGCGCGTGTTTACATGTACGTTTTGAAGGTCATTGCGCAGACAATAGGCCTTATAGTCTCTCAGCATTTCATAAACACAGGCAAATACCACGGCCTTAATGAGAAGTGTGAAGAAAAGAGCGATTGCATAAAGCCATCTGTTGCTGCTAGATGGACAAAGCTATGTAGGCTGACCGTGTGTATGATTTATGCTTTTTCCAGCACAAGACGTCTGAAGCACTTTCTGCTGTTTGTGTCTCAGTGAGCGGAGCTGCAGTAATAGTTTATACTGCTCGCTCGCCGATGCTTCTTTATTCCTTCAGAGTGGAGGAGGAGCGTGAGGACACTGTGGCAGTAAAACTGCATTCATGTCAACAACTGTGATGTTTTGGCTGTCCGTGTAGATGTTGCAAGGCAGACGGTCGCATTGTTTCCCCAAATGTTTCATTTCTTGTTTTTTCCCCCTCTTGAGCATCTCCATGCCAGAATTGCCAAATAGCCTGTTAAAAGACAGACAGGCGGCATTCCTGCTGCTCTCTGTCCATTCTGTGGTCAGTAACATTTCACCCGTCCTTGTCTGAAGAAGTGAAGCCTGTTGGACTGACTGTCTGGAGTGTGTGTGTGTGTGTGTGTGTGTGTATGTGTGTGGTAGAGAGTGCAGTTGGAGCGCCCCCCTCTGAGCCCCGCACCACAGAGGACTTGTTTACCACGTTTCTACTGCACTCTCAATAACATGTCAATCACATGGGACCTCCCCTACTGCTCAGGGATTGGTCCAGCGCACATTCCTCTCCTGGCGCCGCCCCCTCCGGTTAGGTGATTGGAAGCCAAGCTTGTTCAGATTTATCCATATGTGCCTGCCTCGCTGTGCCCTCACTTTACCTATCTGTCTGTCTCTATTTACATTAAACATCGCTAATAGAACATAAAACAATATTTTAGCAAAATAAAACATCAATATCATTAATGTGGCCTGTGCAGAAGTTTGGGTACCTTGCAGAATCAGGAGAAACAGGCCTTTTTAGCTCTAGTGGTTCGATATTTTCACTCTTCTTTGCAGAAGACCTTTACATGTCCTTTGCATGTCCTGGATTTTGTGGTTTGTTTTGGATCATTATCCAGCCTTTTTACAGAGATTACAGAGACTGATTTTTGCATCCAGGATTAGCTGGTATTTTTTGGAAGGAAATATTTCCTTCTGTCTGTGTAATACTGCCAGTGTAACTGGCTGCAACACAATCTGCCAAAAATTGAGATCTATCCCCATGTTTTACAGTTGACAAGGTCTTCTTTTCATGAAATGCAGTTTATGCAGTTTAATTCCCCCCCTATGGTTTTGAGTTCATCATATTGAGATATATATATATATATATAGAGAGAGAGAGAGAGAGATGCCTCCGAACGTACAGTGCATGATGTGCCTCGCGCAGCTCTATAAACCGTCTGTTGTTGTTTACGTGAATTCAATGTGCGTCACGTCGGTGATTAATATGAATATGAAAGCGACGACGTTTGTAGCTAACTGCAATTTGCGCGTTTCGAGACGCCGCCCGTGTCCGCGTGCGTTGGACCAGGGGAGGTAAACCTGTGTGGCAGTAATGTGATGTGGAAAGCGCACGCTCACACACAGGCGCGCGCGTAGTGCACGTAGCCATGGGCGGGGTGAAATGGCCGTCTCTGTGTAAACACTGGAGTAAGAGCATATGCAGCGGCGCGGCATCCAGCGGCGGGCGGCTCCTCTAACCTACTTATCAGAAACATGTCGACATATGAATTTAGTATGTCAGTAATAACCGCCGTTCACTGACGCTTAATCATATTCGATAAGGGGGGGGTGCGGCGCGTCTCGCGCGTCTCGCGCGTCTCGCGCATCATCCTGTCAGACAGGCTTTCCCGCCACACCGCGTGAACGAGAGGTAGTAATGAAGAAGGCAGGGCGGCAACATGGCCGAGTGGACACTGAAGGGGTGTGCAGTGTGTTCAGGTTTACGAGTGTGTGTGTGTGTGTGTGTGTGTGTCTGGGAGCGGTGGGGGGTGGCTTGTTAGCGCGGGTTTTAGCCTCGCCTGTTCATCCTCAGCATCCTCACCATGCGGCAGCATGTCCAGCTGGTCCAGTGATTTAATATTAGCGGAACTATCAGGATCATTCCAGTGAAAAACACGCAGATTGATGTGGAAGGACGTTTAAGCGACGTTTAATCGATGTAAACTCATGCAAATTCCACATTTTATCCAGAGTTCAGTGGAAAATAAAACAAATAAAGCTCTGCCATCTTGAAAAAGGCTCGTCTCCCCCGCCCGCCGTGTTCTGGATGAGTGTGAAAATAAGGCCCAAAATAGTGTTTCAAAGTGTTGACCCTTACATTGTTTATCACTTTTTCAAATTATATGTCAAATCACCTCACGCTCACATGCTGTTTTGCAAAAGGCAATGTCCCCCCTCCCACCCTCCCCCCTTTCATTCCAGTGTCCTGAACCTTGTTGTGACTGGTGCCGAGAACAAGTGGATTACCATTCTTCTTCCTGATTATACTCCTGCTCAGAACATTCTGGGCATTCTTTACACAGTCCACTGCTAAAACGGCCGCTCGAAGCCCAGGAAACAACATCCAAGTGTGTCAGTGGGCTCGTGCCAGGCCACTAACACTATGTTTTTACAATCCTCCTTATTTCCTGCGCCGGCTCGGAGGGATATTGTACTGGAAGAATCCCTCGCGCCCTTGGCTTTGGTGCGCTGCAGAGGAAGGGAGCGTGCGTGCCGCTCTTCACATTGCAGTGATTTGGAGTGCAGCAGGGGCAGTGTCTGTGTGCTGTCTGACCGCTCTGTTTTCAGAGAGAGGAGGGAGAGCGCTGCTCCTCGGTGTGCTGTGCGTGCGTGCGTGTGAGTTTGTGTTTTCTCTGCAGTGCCAGTCAGACAGGGCAGTGAGGAGGAGTTCCTGCACAGATAAACAGACAGGAGCCATCTCTTCAGGTCATGTCCATGTTCCCAGCAGGCTGCGGGGCTTTGAGCAAACAGCCTCACCACAGCCAGGCGCTTCTGTCTCCTCTCAGGCCCTGCGTGCTGACCGGTGAGGTCACTGTGCAGATGATGCCTTGTTTTGCTCCTCGTTTCATTTGTTCTGCTGTTTAGTGCTTTTATGCAGATCCTGTATTTCTTTAGATAGGCCTTGACTAAGGAAACATGGAAGGCTTGCATGTGTTTGCCTATTTCAGTGATATGTACAGCAGTTACACCTTGTAAATTATACCAGCAGAAGCAGATTGTGGGCCTGAAGAGGCCACTGTCCAAACTGGACTAAAGCCTTCCCTGGAACTGGACAACTCTGTGTGCTGGACTATGACTTGTTTAAGACACGCTTTTCATTTCAGTGCCTACGCTTACAAGCTCTTACATCCTTACTGTGACGGTTTAAATATTTAGCCCTCAATGGGGGCGATAGAGGACACATCCGAACACATACGTCTGGTTCATTTGGAGTGAAGAGGCGATTCTGTAGCATACATCTGGTTCTACTCTTTCTGTGTGAACGGCCAGCATATCCAATATACGATACTGCTGCATCGCTCACAAAATGCAGGATGGTATTTGTGTTAAACAGGCCTTCCCGGACCGGAATTGGACATATCTACACACAAGCTGGCCTACACACTTGCTAAAACTTATAGTACTTGGTCCCCAGTTGCACATATTAGTGTCTTGCTACCAGTGATCTTCCTGTTTCTTTCCTAAGGGCTGCTGCTTGGCCATGGCCTCTCTGACCGTTCCGGACTTCCTTGTTAGGCACTGGGCTCTTCATGCGAATAAGTGGAAGCCCGCCGTTCCTGGCATAGCAGTGTGTGGAGCATGGTCGGGTAGAAATAGGTCCGTGCTCCCAGGCTGCCTAAAAATAAAGGAGCAGACCCTCGTTTGCTGTGGGTTTGTGTTTGGTCGCCATGGGAAATGAGCTCGACTTGCAGTGTATGGTCTGTGAAACGGCACGTTCTCTCTCTCTCTCCCCACCTCACACCCCCATTTGCCTCCTCTTTCCTCAGTGGAAGGTATGCATGTTTGAGATTTTTTCCCCTCATCCAAGAATCTGTGGAAGTGGTGTGGAGCTTTTGTCAGTGAGCGACGAGAAAGAGCTTGACTTTGGCTGGGCTGCCCCCTTTTGGTGGAATTCCAAGCAACCATGCAGCTTCTTCCCATTTCCTCCACAGCAGCACTGCTAATCTATGGGTCAAGTGTTACAGCAGCGAGCCCTTAGCTTCAACCTGGCTTTTTCAGAGTTCAAAGGTTACTTGACTGTCTGGGAGAAGGGAGAAATTCCTGGGCAAAGCAGAGCAAGTGGAATTGCAATTGGAATGAGAGCTGGAAAGGGTGCAGCTATTATTAGCCCATAAAAGGGCCATATGGCTATTTAAGGAAAAGTAGCTCTCATTTACTGGCCCTCACTTTGTCTGCTGTGTACGTACCAGACCGTCTTCAGTATCACAGCCACTGATTTATTCCCATTCAAAGCATGCACAGGCATTAAAGAAAGGAAACTGGGCTTTATCTCATAAGGAGAGGGGGCAGATGTGACAAAATACAAACAATGTTGTAACTGGAAAGAACCTTTATGCCTTTTCAGCCAGTCCCCCTGCTATTCAGGCAGGATTTTTTCCGACCCTTACCTCTTACAGAATGTTCCAGTAATTCCACCTCGTCTTAGCGTGGCTTGTGATCCGACAGAATGTACAAAAGTATGCGGAGAATTTGGAAAAAAAGGTCAAGAGTGGGATAGATCACAGAGCCTGTGGCCTAAAAGGGCTGCTGGCCCGCTGAGGTTTTGTATTAGCTGAGCAGTGGAGAGGGAGGATTTCAGTGTAAGGTTAGTCAGGTTGCGAGATATTATGTGAAATATTTATACCGCGGTTATACTGAGCAGCCCTTCTTTGCTAGTGCAGAAAGTATGTGGGGTCTGTTAAATGTATCTGCCTGAGAAAGACGTGTACACACATACACACACTCGCACACACAGAAACAGATGTCTTAACCAGTATTAATTACAGCACTAAATGCAGTGGTCACGTTTGCCCTGTAATGTCTGGCGGAATGGTTCAGGCTCATAAATAAAGGAGGGGAAATGTTTCATTCAGACGCCTCTTTGGCCATGCCTCTCGGGTGTGCCACACACAGTGCCAAGATCCCGTTGCTAGGCAACCGCCACTGCCGTCCCTCTTGCTGCTGTCCTCTTATGGAGCCGGCGTTCCAGCTCAAAGCGTCCTGTGATGCCAGTCTGCTTGCATGAGTTCTGCCTGTTCCCCGAGCATGCTGGGATGTGTAGGCATTTGGGCTGGTGTTACAGGACACATTAGGATTTGGGTTAGGGGTGTAACGGTTCACAAAATGCAGTTCCAATATATGATATGATACAGTGGAGTCCAACTCAGTACATTCAGCAAAAGTAAGGAGTTTTTGAACGTGTACCTTTTTGTGTTAATGAATTATTTTTCTTAAAGCATTCAACATTATAACTGTACATTTTATCCAGAACACCTTACATTTGAATCATGTTACACAGGTAGGCGAATGCAATGCCCTAAAGACTCTTTCCAGCTGGCAGCCAGTGTAAAAGAAAAATGTTAAATGGTTGAAAATGTTTTTTGCTATGATGACAACAAATGTTATGTTGATAGTGTGATGCTGTGATGTTAAGAAGCCAAAATCCAAAGCCTTCCAAACGTCACATGCCAAAGTCATAACATTGGCGTAAAATACCTACATTTAGTTGTGAGGTATGGTGACCAAAACCCAACATTTGCTAAAAAACATTGTGACAACGTGAAATTCTAGAGTTGTCAAGCTTTGATGGGCTGTTGGTTTTGAGTCATGCTGTTAAGTAACCAAAATTCAGTGCTTGAAATAGGAGCTTGATGTCAGTCCAATGTTAGTTTTGTGTAACTATGATTTTCAACCAAAAGTCAACTGAAATTCAACATCTGTCCCAGTCTTTCATCCTTCACAGTCTGTCCCAACGTCTTTTAGATGTCAAATTGATGCCTGTTGCCTTGTCCTTCTTGTTGGTGTAGTGTGTTGTGCTTCTCCAGTCAGGGATTTCAGCCCTAGTGTGCCATGGGGAAGGGGACAATGTCACCTGCTACGCTACACCAATGCTCTAGCCAGAGCTAATATCTCAGCCCTAAAGTAGCACTCTTGTCACAGGCTAACGTGATAGTCACAATGCAGCAATATAATTCAATACAGTACTGTCTATCGTCCAAAAATGGTCAATATCAACACCTTGGATACAAATTCAAAGATCAGTCTTGTTGGCTGACTGACTAACTACACTTGGAGTTTTGATACTTCAAAACTGTGCCATCAAAGCAGTCTGGTTGGTAATCTAAAGGCATTGAATTTTGATACCCAGCCCCAGGGCTGGTTAGCAGCGACGTCTCAGGCCTGCCCTCCTTCATGCCTCTCCTGTTACCCACAGGGCCTTTTTCTCCCTGCAGCTCAACACGAGTCAGTGTGTCGGAATGCTGCCTTTATTGATCCCACGTTTGGAGACAATGTGTCCGGGTCCCTCCGCTCTCATTACTAAACACTGAGTGTGTTCAATAAGATTTGTAGCTGAAGGCCTAATTTGAAACACACCCCATTCCTCCTTCCCCTCGCTCCCTTTCTCTCCACACACTCGTTTTACTGCTGAGTTTCTCATGCTCATGATGGAAGCTGATCTCTCTTGGATGTGAGTGAGCTGGGGCTCCATGCGAGCGCCTGGAAGCCGGATCATCTGTGTTTTGGGTTATGTCGCCGCGTCGCCTAACCCCTTCAGCAACAACACTCAACTGTTGTCCAAAAGCTTTTTACCAGATTTCTGACTGCTCATACAAAACAATGATGTTGCAGGGGTTTAGAGACAAAGACTAATTCAGTTTATGCAGAGCTAGTGCAGAAATGGTCCTTTGTTTGAAGATGAATATGAATTTGATCTTGTTATCAGATGTGACACCTCTGGAAATCTACCAATGGAAGATTGCATTCTTGCATTTTATGGACCGTAAAGCGGCCCTTTAGGCTCTGAAAGAGCTTATATGCTACATTTGTCCTGTATTGTACTGAGATCCAACTGTATGGAACTAACTGCACTCCAGCTGCTGGACAAACTCTGGGTTTCCTCAGTCTCTTTCCCTTCCAATTCCCTTAATAGTCCCTAACTGTAATAATATTTATCTGTAGTCAGGCCAGGCTGCAGTTTACTAACAAGGCTGGCATAGAGCAGCACGGGGCCCTGTGCAAACATCCCAAACAGCCTGACTCCAGCTTTCACTTCCTCCCTCCCACCCCCCTTGCTCCTCCAGGACCATTTTACAGGCCACTAATCTGACACTCTGGCTGCCCTTTGACCTCCACTGAGCAAAACACACACATACATTCATGCATTAGGCTCAGAGCTTAATCATTCTCTTGCAACCACTCTGCTCCCCTGTGTGCTTTACGATATACCATAGATCTAATCACAAGGCACTTATTGAACTGATGTAGCTCTCAGGTTCCTGAGGTCCCTAAATGTCATTTCATTTGCGTTGCTTAGAGCCATCAAGCTGGAGTAATGAACTCAGACTCTGAATAGTGTTCCTCCCCGCTACGTGCAAATGTATGATGTCTCTGTGACCCAGCTGTCTAGTGTCTGCATTGAGGATGCGCTCTTTCTTTTTGTCTGCCTCTAATCCACTCTCTTTTGTGCGTGTTTTATTTGCTCTGCAGAGTGCCCACCCAAATGCGAGCGGCGGGCTTGTACGGATAATAAGGAGTGCTGCCACCCGCAGTGCCTGGGGAGCTGCACCGAGCCTGACAACGACATGGCCTGTGCCGCCTGCCAGCATTACTACCACGAGGGCCGCTGTGTGCCCGATTGCCCTCCGGGCACATACCGCTTCGAGGGCTGGCGCTGCATAACCATGGAGACGTGTGCCCGGGTGCACCTGCCCAGCGAAGTGGACTTTGTCATCCACAACGGCGAGTGTATGCCCGAGTGCCCACCCGGCTTCACCCGCAACGACAGCCTGAGGTGAATGTTCACTCATTTACATTTACATTCATCTCTAAAGTTCTAAGGGTTCTGAAACTGGAGCAGTTTATGTCACGTTAGGCTAAACGATATGACCACAAAACGATATCACAATATCCCTTTTTGCTATATAATTTGATGTTGATAGTTCAAAAGTATTATATGTGATACTGAATGATATTTCGAAGGTTGATTTAAAGGCTTTTTATGGTCTCATACGCAAACATATTTTTGCATGTAAAATATAATGCTACATACATAATAACAAAAAGACTCTAAAGTTCCTTCTCTGGTCTTGATAGCTGTGTTTCCAAATTAAAACCCCCACATGACAGTCGGAAGTTACGGGAAGGTTTAGTTTAGTCAAGAGTTGTGCTGTACTCTTCCACTGCTTGCACAAACATGACCTTCAAAAAGGAAACCATACCTGTGACCTTGTCTCATACCTGTGACCAAGTCTCATTTGTAGTAAGCAACAGATAAGTAACCAGATAAGTATTGAAAAGAAGCACTATGAATTAATGACTGATGGAGTCTAAATAGTATCTATAATTATATGTATCTATATAAGTATATCTTATAAATATAAATATAAAAGACAATTTGCCAACTGCAATGCATGGAATGAATCTGTCATTGTTTGGGTTGTATTGTCGCCGGTGGCTTTTGTAATATTGCATGGACGGGTGGGTGGTGGTGAGGGGGGATGGGTAACAGCAAATCCAAAATGTAAATCTCAAACCATCTGTTAAAATGCTGAAGCTGAAAAGAGGATAATGATTTGAAACAACCTCAAACCCAATTTGGACTACCTGGAGAGACACAAACTGAAGTTTTAGAGTGGCCCACACAGTCCCCTGATCTAAATAGCATAGAAAGTCTGTGGAGAAAAGCTGTGCATGCAAAATGGCTCGAGAATATCTAACTAGCTGCCTTCCGCAAAGAAGAGAGTAACTACTATAACTGCTACTACTACTTTTAGCTACTACAAAAAGTACTTGCTGAGTGATTGCAAATTGTCTCTGAAATAGAGACTATGGTTTTAAAGAGACATAATGTTTGTTTTCAATATTAATAATATAGTATTTATTGTTGGGTACTAATTTCCAAGGTACTTTGAGTACTTTGAGTAGTCACTAAATCTAGACCTTGTTTAATTCACTCTGTGTACCTTCTTCTTTATAGTAAATAATCTTATTTAAAGCTGGCATGATTTTTGGACGTATCTTGTGGTTTTGTAGAGCTAGCTCGCTAAGCTTTAGTAAATTATTCAACTGAGGCCAAAGTCTGTCCTCCACTTACCCTGCTCACATGTCAAATTATTCAAGCTTCTTAACATGACATGGAAGCACTCAAGGAAAAAGGTGTTGTTTTGACAAGCTGTGAGCAAGGCTGTGCAAACACACAAGGCAATTATTAGTGACAAAGAAAACAGTGCAGACATTGTTAGTGGGACGCTGCAGGTAATTAGATTTTTTTACTACGGGTCATGAGTCTAAAGTAAAAGTCTTAAAACCAGAACAGAGAGCCTCCAGTCACTGAGCTTTAGATTTTGCACTTGTTGGTACTGGATGTGTGAAACTTAAAAGTTAGGAGAATGATTGAACGCTTTGAACTTGCTGTGTTTTGCTGTTCCATGTGTTATAGTTTTCCATCTATCACAATGCAAGACTGTATCAGCCTTGTTTTGTCGCTGAGCCCTTTTAATGATTCACTGTCTGCAAAAAGCAAGGGTTCAGACGAGGACCCGCCCTATGAAATATTGTGACCCTGTCTCTCTTTCTCTCCCACTCTTTCTCTGTCTCTCTACGCCTCTCTTTCTCTGTGAAACATGACTAAATGAACTAATTGAGACACAGTGATCATGTTGTGGTTAACTAGTGTTTGTCTGCTCAGCATGTTGTGGTCTTTCCTTGACATCTTCCATTATTTTCTCTCCCTCTCTCTCTCTCTCTCTCTCTCTCTCTCTTTTTTTTTCTGTACTCGAGCAGTATGTTCTGCAGCGCGTGTGACGGCCTGTGTGATAAGGTGTGTGAGATCAAAACCATTGACTCTGTGGACGCCGCCCAGTCTCTGCAAGGCTGCACCGTCATCAAAGGCAGCCTGCACATCAACATTCGCCGGGGCAGTAAGTGCATTCATTCCTGCATCAGCCCTCAGCATGCCCCCAGTGTCCTGCCTAATGTAGAGCTGAATCCAGCTTAGTCAGTGTTCAACCATCTCACTTCATTGGTCCATTATCTTACTGTGGAAGTGCAGTGACTTGCCACTTCCTCAGGTACACTTACCACATAGGTGCACTATGTAGGTTTACAGTTACAGACTGCAGCCCATCACAGTGTCACTGTGGAGTGGGTTCATAGGTCTAATCTAATAATACAGTATGATTGCCATTCCATGTTATGGCTCTCAGTTGCATTACAATGTGACATGTGACTAGTGTAAACACTCTGAACTGATATCTGTTGTTTTTTTGTGGACTATGATTTGCACTATGATTTAATTTTTAACACACACACACACACACTGCATTTCTTGCTTTGTATTTCAGTTTTTAACCAGACTCATTTTAAAAAAGAAAGACTTTGTGGGAGTGTATTGCTCACACAGTTTTGGTGACATGACCAAAAACGTCAGACAAACATAACAGCCACACTCAAATTTTTACATGCCTGTATCTGGAGGATCTTTGGATCTGTGCATCCGGGAAATGTGGAGAGTTTTCATGTTCCACTGTGAGAGTGTTCCAGACACTCAAACATCTAAACTACTTTGGTACCTTCTAAAAGCACTTCTTTACTGCTTTGGGAACTCTTTACTGCTTTGTGAAATTGTGAATAATCTGTCTTTTAAACCTCTAATACAGCAATGCAGTGGTAAAAACAAAAGATCACACATGGCTCTTTTTTAAAGTAGCAGATCCCTGATCCTTTCAAATATGCCTGGATTGGCTTCCTATTATTATTGCTGCAATATCCAAAAGATTGATCACACATTACATGAATGGTCCACAGTATGCAGCCCAAACATTTAGCTGCAGTTTGGAGCAGTGGTTTTCTACCATCAGTCATGAGGGTGCCCTGCCCTGCACAGTTTCAGGTACTCTCTGGCCCCCAGCATAGCTGATCCACCTCATAGAGGCCCTGATTATTAGCTGTTGAGTTGGATCAAGTGTGTTGAGACAGAGAACACAAACTGTGTCAGGAAAAAGATAAGGACAATCAAATGGCATCTTATGAAAGATCAGAACTCAGCACACAAACTGCTTGCGTCTCTCGCTGGGGAACCATATGATGCTAGCTAGCTGTTGACCATCCAGAGCACAATTTCAACACAGAAATAAGAATCATAATGAAGTGATCACAAAAAGACAACCACATAGTAAAAATAGTGACCACAACAAGTAAAAATGTCTCATTCATAAGATGGTGTCTCTAACCTGTGAATTCGATGGTTAAATGTAATAAACTGGACAGTATGGCCAGTAAGTGTAAATGCGCAAAATGTTGCTTTTGGTGACATATAAAGCTTGTGTTGTTGGTAGGAGATTCTTTTTTTTAATACTGCTGACAGCTCTACATGCGTAGGAGCATGTTCATATGAAGTCATGGGTTTATTGATGTGTTTGTACTGACTGCCATTGTGACACATGTCTCTGTCATATGTCTCATGTCTCTCTTTCGTTTTCTCTCCTCTTTCCAGATAACATTGCGTCAGAGCTGGAGAGTTTTATGGGCTTGATCCAGACGGTGACGGGCTATGTGCGGATCAAACACTCTCACACTCTGGGCTCCCTCTCCTTCCTAAAGAGCCTGCGCTATATTAACGGAGAGGAACTTTTAGACAAGTAAGGCTCTTCTCTCCTCATTCTGTACTAAAGTTCCATTCCACAAACTTTCCCACTCTAGGCACACGTTTTAGGTACTACATATAGGCTACTCAAAATGTCAAGGTCACTTTGCACACTGTACAGCCTTGTTTACAAACACAAAACTAGTGTGTGTTCTTCCACAGTTTAAACAGTGGAGTTTGTACTGTTTTTTTAATCAGGGTTGTTTTTTCCATGTTTGTTTTTACAAGGCACACCTGGCTTATCTCAGCACACCTGTAGGCGATGCTGGTCTACTGCCATAGTTCTTTACTAGAGTTTAAGGAGACAGAGACACACACACACACACACACAAGAAGTGCCAAAATGGAAATAAAACACGTGTCCTACATCACCTTTTCCTCAAAACCCTGTTGATGCCGAGAGCAGTTTTCACCTGTAAGACGTGTATCAGCCGCTTTTTCATCCTCACGCGAGAAGAAAAATACATTTGTCTCAGGCTCCCATCCTTTAGAAAGCCCCCTTTTAAGTGTTTCGAGTCTTCGCGGGTTTCCATAGGAACGCAGGAAAGTGATAGAGTGCTCAGCGTGATGGAATGTACAGCTGTGAGAAGCCATGAGCCTTCACACTTTTATGGACTCTAAATAAAGCAGAGCAGATAATGCTCTTTTTACAGACACATACTCTATGAGATGCAATTAGAAGAATTTGGAAGTTTAAAGAGACTCTTTAAGACCGCATATATGCCTATCACTGCTTTGTTATTAAAGCCTTGTTTCAAGTTTACTATTTTTTTATTTTTTTATTTTATTTTTATGCTATTTTAAATTGCATTTCATGCTGAATGTATCAAAATAAATGGCCCAGCTGGATAAATCTTATTAAACTAAAGTGAACTAAACTTAGTTTACTAAACTAAAATAGCACTAAAACCTGTGCTATTTGAAAGACCACTTATATAAAAGCAATAACACTGTAATTCAGTGTGTTTTGTCCTGTGATTTTGTATATTAATAGTAGTATCGTGGTTACTGCAATCCAGTGATGATTTAAAAGAAGGAACAACTGTTTTAAACGGTATGTTCAGGCCAGACTACTACAAGACTACTTTGACATGTCCACCCAGAGTACAGATGCTACACAGAGAGTCCTGCACATATCACTACACTATCATTAACTGGCTGGCAACATCTAATTAGATCACGCTGACCATTTTACTCTAACATCAGACATACAGGGAAAAACTGGCAAGAACTGTGTGCAGTGTGTCTATCAGTGTGACCAACAACACAACGATAAATAATAGTGTGATTATCTAGCTAGTTGCCTGACAGCTCGACCACAACAAGGCTGTCAGTCACTTCATTTGTAATTTGTCATTTTCTACAGTCATTCATTTGTACCTTTTAATCTGCATGTTAAATGTTTCTAATTTCCACTAGCCTGGTAACATAACTTTGCCTGTTACACTAGCATCAAGCTAACAGTGGTGAATGTTATCCATCTTAGCTTAAGATATCTTTAAGTAACCCTTACTTTGGATTTCCAAGTTTGGCTCTTGACCTCCTTAATAATGAAATTGAACCTGTTTAGGAATATATATTTAGTTAGTTTAGCTTAATTCCTAACTTCCTCCAGTGAGAACAGAATATGACACAGTTCATCCACAGAGAGACTCTCTTGGGTCATTAACACATATTGTATATACGCTTGTGCTATGTGGCATTACATCGCTGTGTTACACTGTCCTGTCCATCAGAGACGCCTGGATGAAATGGGTGGCAGCTTCTAAAAGTCTAGTTGGTTTTGTTCATGTAGGTGGTGGGACACCGCTCACAGTGGTGTAGAAATCAACAGAATAATTGCTGAAATGACAGAAACATCACATTCACATTTTCTTTTGATGGTAGATATAATGACAGGGGACATATATGTCAGCTGGCAGGGAAAATGCTGATTTGCTTACTCAGTCACCTTTAAAGTTAAAAACATTTTTTGTTCTCTTACAGTTACCATTTCGTAAGCAGAGGGTTTTCTTTAAACAGTGTAGATATACTAAAACATTTAGGCTTGTGGCTGTTTGTGTTATTTGTACGGTCAGTCCCGGCTAGCTCTGGTTTATGTAATATGTATTTGGAGTTTTTCAAGGAGATAATTGAGGGGGTTGTGGGAATGGCTTTCTTCAGTCTCGGGTTTCATTCTGTGGAGGGTCGTGTGCACATTCATTGCGTTCCTCAGCTGCTCTGTTGAACTGGGTGTCCTCATACTGCAGAACGTTTCAGACCTCCTCTGTGCTCACCTGCTTACTTGCACGCACTCGTTTACATTGACGGGCCAAATTAAATACAATGTACATAACTCATGCCTCAGCCTTGGTGCACATATTGCATGTATCTAAAGCCAAAAAAGTTGCCATGCCTGGCAGACATCTTTACGTTCTGCAGAAAAAGCAGGACTTCTGCGGCTGGAGTCTTTCTAGGTCTTGCTCTTATTGGTCTGTTCTTCCCCACAGTGCGTACGCATTCTCAGCGCTGGACAACCAGCACCTGCAGTACCTGTGGGACTGGAGCCAGCACAACCTGACCATTCGGGCAGGAAAACTCTTTTTTCGCTCCAACCCCAAACTGTGTGTGTCAGAGATCCGCAAGATGTGGGAGAAGACGGGCATCACAGAGAAGATGGAGGAAGACGACATCCGGAACAATGGAGAGCGAGCCAGTTGTGAGTAGACACTGATTGTCTTTTGTTTGTGCATTTGACAGATCAGTTTTCTGTGACTGAATAGATTTAAAGTCTTGACTGTGCATTCGAAGCAAATATATGGATTTAGCACAAACTCAGTCAATCTGGCTAGTTTTTGTACATAAATACATAGAATATAATTAGATTAGAGGACTCTGCAGAATGTCTGTGGGCAGACCAGAAGGAGGGCTATGCAGAACATCTTTGGGAAAACAAGTAAGATGACTCTGCAGAAGGTCTATCATCTGAAAACTCAGCAGCATCTCTAATTTTAACTGGAATTTTTAGCACATTGATAATCTGTAACAGTTGTAACGCTGTTATGCAGGATTACAGACATGTCCGTTGTTGAAAGGGTTAATGCTTTTCTTCTACGCTGTTTTGTTTTCAAGGCAGCCTCTGCTTTGGAATTGCTTTGGCTAAAAACAGGGATAATGGCTTCTCTAATGTGGTCGTGCTGGAAGTATAATTGCTCTGCACCTCAGGCATTAGGACACAAAAGATATATTCTTATTTGGCATTCTGATGTAACAGCGTGACAGCACATTCAGTTCAACAGAAAATCAGACATTGTGATGTAACAGCACTTTTAGTTCAACCCAAAAAGCAGACATTCTGGGATTGTCAGGACGCAGTCGTGAGCGAACAAAAGAAATATCTGCTGGAGAATCTTGCCAGGATTGTTAATATGAATCTCTTTCATGTCTTCCCCTTAAGGCGAGAGTCATATCCTGAAGTTCAAGAACAACCAAACACAGAGCAATCGAATAAAGCTCACCTGGGAGCGCTACCGACCGCCGGACTACAGAGACCTCATCAGCTTTATAGTCTACTACAAAGAAGCGTGAGTGTTGCTGTTGGCCTGCATTCGTATTTGCAGTACTGTGCGAAAGATTTACGCTGTTCAGACAATTATGTTTAGTCTATATGAGTGTCTATTTGTTTAAAAGTACATATTAGAATGAATTAAAAAAATAAATGCAAAAGGTAGTAATTTTATGTGTTGAGTGTGTTCACTTAACCATTTCCAGGCTTCTTCTTAAAGAAGCCTAGTATTCAGAAAAGTAGGCTAAAATACACTTATCATTACAGTGATTTCAAAAACAGTAGCTTACAATTACTCCTACAACATGTATCTTTATGTATCTTTTAATATTTCTGCAACACAGACCATTCCAGAACATCACAGAATTTGACGGACAGGACGGCTGCGGGTCCAGTAGTTGGACAATGGTGGACGTGGACCTACCTCCAGAAAAATCAACGGATCCAGGAGTGCTGCTGTACCCGCTAAAGCCATGGACACAGTATGCTGTCTTTGTGAAAGCAATCACCTTGGTGGTGGAGGACAAGCATACTCTGGGAGCTAAGAGTGAAGTGGTCTATATTCGCACCAAAGCCTCAGGTAGAAACCATGTCTAATTGGCTGTTGCTCAATATTTGAAAAGTAGTAGGCCTGCTTATAACTTTAATCCCAGGGAGCTGAAAAAAAAAATCAGCCTTTATTTGTGCTATTTGTGCTTGCACATGTACAGCCCTGATTTTGTACTGTGAAAAATATTTGACTTACAGTAAAACCTGGTTATAAAATAACACATCAGTCATCTATTATAAACATTCAAGCAGTAAAAAAACAAATATTTATTTGAATATTTAACTTTTTTAACAGGCTTAATACTTTACAACCTTTATAGTCATGTGTTACAAGGAAAAGTTAAATGATCTGTTCTTTTCCCAGAACCTTCAATGCCCCGGGACGTTCGTGCTTATGCAAACTCTTCCTCATCTCTGGTGGTGAAGTGGTCTCCTCCCATCTCCCCCAATGGAAACTCCACCTTCTACCTGGTCCGCTGGCAGCAGCAGTCTGAGGACCGTGAGCTCTACCAGCACAACTACTGCTCCAAAGGTGAAATGACAATTAATCATCTAATAAAATGTGTGATATACACAAGGGCATTCAAAGAAATTAGACATTCAAAATCTCAAATGAATAAAATATTTCATTTTTAGTAAATTACTAATCAGCACACACAACCGCAGTCATGGGAATGACTGCTGATTTGACAGTTGTCCAGAGGTCGGTCATCGACACCCTTCACAAGGAGGGTAAGTCACAGAAGGTCATTGCTAAAAAGGCTGACTGTTTGCAGAGTGTGTATCAAAGCATATTAATGGAAAGTTGTCTGGAATGAGAAAATGCAGGAAAAAGTGCACAAGCAACAGGGCTGACAGCAGGCTTGAGAGGATTGTCAAGAAAAGGTTCAAGGACTTGTGAGAGCTTCACAAGTAGTGGACTGAGGCTGGTATCTGTGCATCAAGAGCCACCATACACTGATGTCTCCAGTAAAGGGGCTACAACTGCCACATTCCAAATATTAAACCACTCCTGAACTAGACACAACCTTACCTGGGCTAAGAAGTTAAAAGTAACTGGACTGTTGCTCAGTGCTCCAAAGACCTCTTTTCAGGTGAAAGTAAATTTTGCACTATATTTGGAAATCCAGAGTGAAGAAAACACAGAATCCAAGGTGTCTGAAGTCCAGTTAGCGTTTTGCAGTCTGTGATGATTTGGGCGGCTTTGTCATTTGCTGATCCTCTGTGTTTTATGCAAAGGTTAAACAGGACCTTGATATTACTGTACTTATGTATATTTACACAACGATGAACAGAACTGTAGGTGATTTAAAGTAACATGAAAATATTGAATATATTATTGATATAATATTGAATATAAATGAAAAAAGAATGAAAAAAATAATACGCATGTAATGCCTCATGTTAAGATGGAGATCAAATCCCCTGGCAGACAACTATATAAAAAATATTCTGTAGATAATTTGATGTTGTTTATCATTTTGGAAATTCTTGTTTCCTTAAATACCTAAAATATATAGTAAATATCTAATAATCCAGAAGTAGCCCTTTATTTTTTTTATGATTATATTGAATAGAAAATTTTCTAATATATAATTTTTTTTAATACATCGACACCACACGACGATTAATACACGACTCCACATATTGGAACAGTAGTGTGTATTTACAGGTACTTGTACTAATGTATGGATCTTTTAATTGACCACAGAATTAAAGATCCCGATCCGAATCTCAGCCACAGCCCTGTCGGACGTAGAGGAGGACACTAAGCCCACAAAATCTGATGCAGGCAGTGTTGAGAAGGGTCCGTGCTGCCCATGTCCCAAAACCAAGGAGGATCTGAAGGCTGAGGCCGAGGAGCGTGCCCTCAGCAAAGTGTTTGAGAACTTCCTGCACAACGCTGTCTTTACACCCAGGTACAGTGATTACCTCTCCTATTCTCACTGCTCTTCCCCTCCTTCTTCTTTCCTTATAGATTCCAGATCAGCTTAAAGGAAGGGCCACCAGCATTCATAACGGGTGGAATGAATGAGAAACAAAGAGCAGGCTGCTCCCAGCCCTCCCCGATGCTTTCTAGCTTTGGTCCAAATTCATGTTTTCTTTTTTCTCAACCTTCCTGGAGATGGGGTATCAAAGCAGGGGTGAGCTCATGGTCTCGGGGCCATGTGACTTAATCAAATCGAGCGTGGGGTCCGGCAGGCAGGGACTGCGGCATAATCATTTCGACATGGTGCCGACAAGATCAGAACTAGAGGTTTTTGGAAGGGGGCCGGCGCCGGCAGCAGCAGGGCCTGGATGCCTGTCAGCAGAGCAGGAGAGAGTTCAGGGCCAGCATTCATGAAGCATCCCAGAGTACAGGTCTTGGATGAGGTTTCATCTCACTGCACCGTACTGAGTTCCTGATCTAATCCGACCTGGAGGCAGCAGTGCTGTTCTGAGTTGTAGTATGAATGCAGGCCTGGGACTCCAGGCTTGTGTGGTTTTGACGTTACCCGGGCGACAGCGGTGGTCACATGTGAAGGCTTGGCGGGCTGTAATTTGGAAGGTCCCGGCAGCCAGGGAGGCCGGGTCAGTGAGGCCGGGGAGCGGTCTTCTGTTGGCCAGAATTTGAGAGGACATCTGCGCCGTGTTATCCGTTTACCTTGCTTGTTTGGATGTGTTCTGTGTAGTGCCAGGAGTGCAGACACACACACACAAAGCATCACACAGGCATACATGTCCTGGTTGTACTTTAAAGTGTAGTGTGTGGAAATGTTAGGTAAGGACACAAATTGTCAAACTAAAGATTACTGTGTGAGTTTGTGAGTGTGCACGAGGTTATACATTTATGCATAAGTGTAGTTTTTGTTGGTGACCGGAGGGAGGGTGGGGGGGATTGGGGGCTTATGCTCCAGCCCACACAGACACTTAACAAAATCCAGTTCTTCTCCCCCTGCCTAGAATCACTTGTCATACTAATCTTTTTTTAATTTATTTTATATAGAGTAATAACTTTGTATGTTCTACAGATTATCTAAACCCCTTTGCACAGGACTAAGTAGAAGTGATTTATCACATTGAGTACATTTTGTTGTATAGGAAACATTTGCATCAAGTCGCAGTACTAAAGCTTAGCTCTTGGCTGTACTTGCTTTTAAAAGTTAAAAAGCCTTCCCATTATACAACCACTAAAGGGTGGCTAGTAGGGTGCCTGCATACCTACTAATTGATGCAGTTATCTGATCAGTAAATTGTGCAGTAGCAGTTCAGTGCATAAAATTTGCTTTAGCTCACTTTGGACCTGTTAATAAAGATCAATCATCGCCTGAATGCCACAGTCTATTTAAATGTTGTTGCTGACCATGTCAGCATTTCTTCATGACCACAATTTGCCCATCTGGTGGCTACCACCAGCATGATAATGCACCATGACACAAAGCAAAGTTACAAATTGGTTTCATGAACATAAATGCAGTGTTCTTCAGTGGCCTTTCTTGTCATCAAATCTAAATCCAATGGAACACCTTTGGGATGTAGTAGAACAGGAGATTCACAGCAGTATAGTGCTCCTGAAAATCTGCAGAAACTGCATGACGCAATTAAGCCAATGTGATTGACGCGATGAGAGTAAAAGGAGATCCTACAGTATTAGTATTAAATCTTGAGGATTGCAACACACACCTTGCTGACTGCATGCAATTCCAGTGAAGAGGCAAAGACATTTATTTAAAATCTTTATTACTAACGTCTTATGAAACAAAAATTACGGTCTTGCATTTGTGAATTGAGGCAAGTTTTTTTCTTTAAGTCATGTGCAGTGATGCCCCAGAATTACTTTGCCAGACATCTGCTAAACTTTTGCAGCCCTATTTTTAACAGGGTAGTGGTTTAAAGGTCATCCAGGGACAGCCATACACAAGTCAAACCCATTTTTCTCATTCAGGAATCGATGCAGAGCAGATACTTCAGCAGCAAATGCGCACTCACGCCTGGCAGGATAAATGCCTATTGGCTCTCTTGTCTCATCTCTCTGGCTCATGGTGACTTATTTTCCTCTCCGTCCTGATGGCCTGCTGTGTAGCCACCCTTAGAATGCACATCTCAAGACTTGCGTCTCATCGTTTAAGACTAGGTGACAGACTGGAGTGTGTTTATCTGTAGCGCAGTGTGTGCGGTGCCTCGTTCCCCATTGAGTAACCCTCATATATTAACTTGGCGTGCTCCAGGAAAAAGAATTATCCGAGAAAGGATGCAGAGGGCCTGAAGTAGGAACAGAGGGAGGTGGTGAAAGTGAGTGAATGAAGAGGAAATCTCCCTTTTCCTTTCTTTCTGTCACACGCTCTCCGTTCCGCCTCCCTCCTCACCTCACACACTCTCTTTTGTTCCATGGCTGTTTAGCTTGGAGTGAGCGGCTGCCAGGAAATGTACAGCGCAGCCGTATGGAATGTTAATGAATTTCGAGGGAAGATCCCTTCCGAGTCAGCCGCCGGATGATGAGGGAGAGAAAGAGAGAGGCTCTTGTGATTTCTTCTTTTTTGCATTGTGCTAGATCAGCTGTGTGGGCACCAAGCCAGTTAGAAGCCTCTATAATCAGCCTACGTCATTACTCTGTGGTGCACATTAGGGATGCTTTTACACTCTGGGGAAGGGAAGGTAAATAATGCTGCTGCATTAAAGGAGCGGTTCAGTGAAAATCTTATATACTTACCTCAGACATAGTTGGTCTGAAGTATAATAAATTGTAAATATATATATATATATATATATATATATATATATATATATATATATATATATATATATATATATATATTACTTTATGTATCTGCATGATGTACATCCAGTGAAGAAGAGTCAGCACAACACCTGTTGTCTAAAGCGGTTCTTCCCAGCATTCAGCTGTGTGTGTGTGTGTTGCCTTCACTGTACCAGCAGACCTTTCCTTCTTGTGGCTTCCCTGTGAGCACCCCATGCCAAGAATGCTTGGCTGTGTGTGTGTGTGTGTTTGTGTCTTAAATACAGCATGACATCCACTGTCCTGATGAAACGTCTGACCCTGCTTAAGGTTGGGAAAGAGGATTGGCTTATTGGAGCAGTTTTGAGGGTGGAGGTTGCGAAGAAAAGACAGTAGAGAGGAGAGGAGATTCCTAGAGAGTTAGCCTGTCACGGTTCAGCTGAGGACAACCTCTGCCCCCCACCTGGCCTACAGACATGCACATGTCCTGTGGCATGCAGAACCTCAAACTGCCTCTGCTTTCTGCATCATACACCTGCTGCATTTCCTTAGTCTAGACTAAGTACCTGACCCCTAACATAGAGCTAGAATGAAGACTGATACAGTAACAAAAGACACCTTATTTGTCTAATACCAATCAGGACACCCCATGAAAGCCCTTGTTTTTGACATGTTTAGACAGGTTGACATTTGAAAGATGGAGGTAAGGAAAAAGTTAGGCTTGCTTATTTGTTTATTTATTTATTTGACGCCAAGGTTTTCCTCCTTGTTTACCTTCCATGACAAGTTCAACTGCAGGCTCTTTCTGATTGTAGATGCATGCACTCAAATAACAGCGGAAGCAAAAGCTACTTGTAGGTCCCATCAAGACATTTTAGAATTGTCAGAGACATCTTCGTGAATCTTGCGGCCTACTCTTGGGCTTTTAGTTGTAATTATTAGGCGTAATTCCAACATTACATCAGTAACGGTAATAAAAATTTCCCATTTATCCACAAATATAATGTTGCTAACCTCACCTGCATTTAACCCCCTGTCTTTCCTTATATTGGTTCTTAATTTGGGTTCTGGAGTCCCACATGCTTGCACAAATTTGTCGGTTCAAACACACCTTATTTAATGAATCAGCTAAATAAAAAGCATGTATTAGATTGAAAAATGTAATGTTCAAATTAAATAATAACTTTAAAATGCTGGATGAAGATTGGGAACTATTGTTTAGACCCAAACACTTGTGTTGTAACTGTTGCATTTTAAATTGTAATCTGTATTGTTTCTGTATAGGAGATATGGAGAGGTTTGTCAGTAACTATTCCCTGGAAAAAGAAGGGTTTAAAGGGGCTGTCAACTACTTTGCAAATATTTATGTGACCATAACCATAGAACCATAGAAAAAACAATATTTAAATGTAGTGCAAAGTAAGAAAAACGTTCTTGTCTGAACACGACCGCATGGACATTTCAGACTCCACAGTGATCGTCTGTGGTGTAGCCATGGCAACGTTAACAACCCCACAGCATCAATAGGTTTTTAGTGGGTTTTTTAAAAGCTTTTATTTTCTGGCAGAGGTTGGATTTTCAGTCGGTGTAATATTGGATTACATGATTGTTACCTTTAAACAGAAGTGACTACAGAAACCAGTGTCCAACGCAAGTAGGAATCAGGTCAATCACACAAACACCTCACCAGCGATGAGGACCACCTGATGAAATATCTGCCCTAATTCTGATTGGATACAGAGATCACAGGACATCTTACAAAAAGTCTTGCACAACTGATTTCTCAACAGAGGAAACACTTAACAGCCCAAATCACTTAATTGAAATGAGGAGAATTGTTCTTTGTTAAAACAGCCATGCAGGACCCTACATTCTAAAGCATGACCAGATTAAGAAAATAAGTTGGCAGTCCCTTTAACAGCCTCTACTTACCATTAACGAAACAAGAAGAAGCTTTTTTTTTGTTTGTCGTCACTCCTGTCTGTATATGCCTGTCCGTCCATCGTCCATGCTCATATTTTCTGCCTGTATCCTTCGTATTCATATATCTCACACTTCTGGTCAGCGCCACCTCCACACAACCCCGTCACCCCACTACACCATCTTGTCTATTCCGTCTCTGAAGTCTCAATCCCATCATAGGGTCTGACTATTGAATCTTTGCAGAGACCCTGAGCGAGCGAATCGGTACGTGTCACCTAAAGATGGCACTAGGTAAGGCCACGGCCTCTGGCCTTCAGCTGCATCTGTGGAGTGGCTACGTTAGCGTCTGGTAAAGCGCAGTCGTTGCTGTCGCATGCATGTCCTCGGCGGTGACCTGTAGGCAACGCCTTAAGCTTCATCATCACCATCACACACACACACTCCGCTCTGTGAGGAGAGAAAAAAGCTCAGTGTGGCTTCAGTGTACTTTTTGTTTTCCCCCAGTCTGCCATTCCATTTCCATTGTAGCAGCGGCACAAAGCAAGCTTCGCAAGTTCAAGGGTTTTTTCTATCTACCTCTTTTGTATTTATTGTTTCTAAAGTAGGTGCAGACAATAGCTCTTCTGTTTATTTGTTTTGTTAACATGATACGCATCAGAAGTTCATAGTTCAGACTGTGACTGTATGAGTCATGCGCCTCAAAGTGAGGAACATTGTGCTAATGCTAATGATCCATTATTACTTGCAGCTGACAGTGACTATATTATCTATAGCGGGGAGGTCTAAATTAATTCCATTCTACATGAGAGAGAGTAGGATTCACTGGGGTTGGGTTGAGACCATTAACAGTTTTGGCATGTCAGCTGTTTGAGCATTTTGCAGTTCTACCAGGGAACCACCCAGCTAGTCTCATGGGAGCCATAGGTTTTAAATATTAGCATCATATGTTTATAGAATAATAGCTTTTAGCATTCATATGGAATGTGGGTGTCATAGGTCATCGTATGAGCATCAGGGGTGTGTTAGGAGCAGGTGCTGCACAGGGTGGTGCTTTGGCCCTGTGTGACTAAATGCTGGAAGTTGTGCTTGTTGTGTGCTTTAGAAGGCCCTGTGAAGAGTGCGCTGGAATCCTCTGGCTAATTTCTCCTCTGTCCTCTTCCTTTCTTTCACGTTTATTTTTGCTCTGTAGTTTCAAAACTGCTTGCTTTAAACCACGTTTCCTCCTCTCCTCTTCTCACTTCTCTCTTCTTCTGTCCTCTCCTCTTCTCCTCATTTCTCTCCTCTCTTCTTATTCTCTTATTTTTATCTCTCTTCTTCTCACTTCTCTTCACCTCTTTTCTCATTCTCCTCATTTCTCTCCTCTACTCTTTTCTTCTCTGCTTTTCACCTTTTCTTCTCTCCTATTCTCCTCACTTCTCACCTCTCTTTTCTTCTCTTCTCTTGTTCTCACTTCTCTCCTCATTTCTCTCCTCTTCTCCTCACTTCTGTCATCTTCTCTTCACCTCAGTTCTCCCCTCTTCTTTTTATTTGTTTCTTTTCTCTTCTCTTCTTTTGTTTCTTTTCTGTCTTCATCTTGTCTACACTTGTTTTCTTCTTTTTCCTTCTCTTCTTTTCTCCTTCCGTTGCTCTCCTCTTTTGCTTTTGTTTTCTATTGTTTTTTTCTACCTTTATTTTATTGTAAACCCATTTTCTCTTCTTTCTCCTCCCCTTTTGTCTTCTTGTTTTTTTGATCCCTCTCTTTTTCTTCCATTTCATTCCTTTTATATTTTTCTGTTTTTCTTTACTTTTGTCATCTTTTACATCTGCTATTGTACTTCGCATCTCATTTCTTTCTTTCTTTCTTTCTTTCTTTCTTTTATGATTCTCTTCTTGTCTCCTGTCTTTCATTTTTCCTCTTCACTGTAACTCTGATCTCTATCCCTCAGGCCTCCAGACAGACGTCGTCGGGATCTGTTTGGGGTGGCCAATGGTACACTAGTGCGTGGTGTGGGCCGGAACATGACCGGGCAAGAGGGCAACATGACGGACCCAGAGCTTTTGGAGCGCGTCTATCCGTTTTCAGAGTCCACAGTTTACACAGAGTTCACAGAGATCAATAATCTGCAGCCGTTCACCGTCTACCGCATTGACGTTCACGCCTGCAACCATGAGGTTGAGCGCTGCAGCGCTGCTGCCTTCGTCTTTTCCAGGACCAAACCAGCAGGTGAGCCGCTGCAGCCCACACACTCCAACAAGAACTGCAGCGTGAACTCATGTTGATCTCCTCACACACTGATGCCAGCAATACTCTTTTCACCACTCATGGTTACACTGCCGTTTGGTACAAGCGTTTAAGAACCTAGTAAAGAGATCTTCTAGCCAGCCTTAATGGCCACTATCCCATGTTTTTTTCTGTTCTGGCTCCCAAAACACTTTAACAATGGCTGTAAAGTCAGTGGGTAACTACTTTGTCCAACCTTTCCTTCCAGTTCCAGGAAAAAAAACACTCCCAGACTTTCTCTCTACACTTCAGTGAAATACCTTCCAGCATCTTGCAGGGCATTGCAGTTCTCACAAGGGTGGACAGATGTTTTCACCAGCCTCAAACTGGAGTTCTTTAAAGCTGTAGACATTAAACGGTGCTGTATCCTAATATGCTTTTAAACATAAGCTACCCCTATCAATGATACAAGACATAAACTGTTATTAAATCATTTAAAAATTTAGAATCAATGTTTAAAGAAAATAAAACTAATGTAACTTGAAACTTACAAAGTAAAAAAATCAGCTTAATGTCCCATGTTAAACATTTGATTAGTTTGATGTAGTATTTGAACATTGTTTGCATATAGAAACTGATCTTCAAAAGCAGCCTGGTTTAAATTCATTCTTTCTATGACTTTCAACAAGTCAGCCGACTGCAGTTTAGCCCCACCCATTTACACTGAAGTTATAAGGAGTGTTGCATTTGGAACTGTTTCTTGAATGAGACACAATACAGGACAACCAATCAGAATAGAGATCAGTGTTAAAGGCACAGTAGTGTAATTTTAAGGGACAGAGAGAGGTTGGAAATTGTGGAATATGTAAAATGAATTGACATTTATGGTAAATAAACTCAAAAATTTTAGAAGTGGAAAAAAATAAAGAATAAGTGTTATGAAACATGTTAAGAAATATTAAAAGTACAGAGAGGTAGATGATACTAAATTACTCAGAAAGCATCAATTTTGTTGTTAATAATGTTGATGTTAATTGCTGCTTACCCTCATACCGAATCGTCTGTTAGTTAGTTTATCTTGGTTGTTAGCATGAACTTCTAACTCCACAAATTATTAATTTGGTTAGTCCATTCCACTTTGAAACATGAGCACTTGTGTGGAATATCTGTGACGCAAATACAAAGTTCAGGCAGGTGGAGGGAAAAGGCAACAAGGCAAATAAACAGAATTAGGGCCTAGTATGTTGTGAACTGGAAGAGAATGAGAACCTAGAGTTCTGTAGGGCTGGGTTGTGACCTGTGTATAACAGTAAACAGTGTAAGTGTGTTTTTCTTCATTTGTTGTCTTTTGTAAGAGGGTGTCCATTGAGCAGTGCTATGTCCTCTTGCAGAAAAAGCAGATGATATCCCTGGCCCAGTGACTCATGAGAAGGATGAGAGGGCGGAAGATACGGTTGTGCTGAGATGGCCTGAGCCACCTCGGCCCAGCGGACTCATCCTCATGTATGAAATCAAGTTTCGTCTGGGAACAGAGGTGAGTAAATCTCTGACTTCACACGATTTTGATTCATGTTTCCCAAAATCAAAACGATTTGTATACTCTGATAACAAATATGATACAGTGATACATTTTGTTTTTGTGTGTGTCTGTGTGTTCAGCCTGAGAAGCACGAGTGTGTGTCCCGCCAGCAGTACAGGGAGTTGAGAGGAACCCGACTGACCAACCTGGGCTTTGGCAATTACTCAGCCCGTGTGAGGGCTACCTCCCTGGCTGGAAATGGCTCCTGGACCGAACCAGTGTCCTTCTATGTTCCTCCACCGCACCGTAAGGAACCTACACATACTACACTGAGTGTAGTTAAGAACTGGTAGAGGTGACATTTTTCAAGACATAGTTATATGTGCGGTGCAGTATTAGTTATACCGATACTTTGTTGACCTTTACAGAAGCCTACGAGAACATGCTGTATCTAGCCATCACTATCCCCATCATAGTGCTGCTCGCGCTCATCGGTCTCATCAGCAGTATCATCTACATTAAAAAGAAGAGGTGAGGTGTCCATTTTCAGAACCTGAAACAATGCTGTAACTTTGTTGTTTATAGAGAGCTGACTTTAGTCCTTCTTTACACAGGAACAATGATAGATTGGGCAATGGGGTCCTTTATGCCTCTGTGAACCCTGAGTACTTCAGCGCTGCAGAAAGTAAGTACTGCTTTGAATTGACATATTCAGTTTCAATGACATAAAGAGAATGATCATAGTTTCTAAAAAAAAAACATGAGTGCAGTGAGAATAAGGATTCTCAGATTATTTGAATACTGGTACTTTGGTGTTTCATTTATTTGTTTCTGTTTCTTTACCAGTGTATGTACCAGATGAGTGGGAGGTGTCACGGGAGAAGATCACTCTTTGTCGAGAGCTGGGTCAGGGCTCCTTTGGCATGGTGTATGAGGGCATTGCCAAAGGTGTTGTCAAGGACGAACCTGAGACCAAGGTGGCCATCAAGACAGTGAATGAGTCGGCCAGCATGCGTGAACGCATCGAATTCCTCAATGAAGCCTCTGTCATGAAGGAGTTCAACTGTCACCATGTGGTAAGAAACTAGAGAACAAAACTTGAATAAAAGTAATTGATTGGACAGACTCCTTACAGTAAATGGTAAGTGGTAGAGTGAGGTGTAGGCTTATTGACACTATTAACACAGCAGTGTGGTTACTTATCATCACTGAGCCTTATGTAAGCAATTTAGAGGCAGAAATTCTTCAACTTAAATATGCAAGTAGTTTTAAACCTGCTGTCTGAAAAGCTGGGCCGTCTTCTGTGACCGTCTTTCAGGAAGTGGACAGGAAAAGTGGGGAACAATTTTTGCTTGCCATGTAAAAACAAAACTGAAACTGGCTCTTTGTTGGCACTACTACTAATTGAAACCAACCACCGGAGAGTGTTTTGTGAATGTCAATGAAGAAGGCCTCTTCAGCTCATCAGCTCACCTGTAGTCATGGGAATATGACAAATGTATAACATACAGTGTAGAGTGTGCACTTACCCTGCTTTATTCTCTTGACTGGTCAAGGTGCGGCTTCTGGGCGTAGTTTCACAAGGCCAGCCCACTTTGGTGATCATGGAGCTGATGACACGAGGGGATCTGAAAAGCTACCTGCGCTCCCTCCGATCCAAACAGGTACTGAAATCTACAGCTCTATGGTTTATCACTCGCCACTCGCTCTAATGAGCGAGGCAGAGAGCAGGCAGAGGTCATTTGGAGTCCTGTGGTCCAAATTGGGCTGTGTGGAAAAATAAGAAGGCTGAAATATATTGAAATATGAAAATAAATCAGAAAAACAAAGGTTAGGAAATAACTTTGAACAATCACATAAATCAGGCATTTATTTAAAAGCTAAATTTAGACAGAACAGCTTTTAAACATCAAACTGTTGCATATGAGAAGCATAACTTTTGCAAATAAGAAACAGCAGTTTAGGATTGACGAAACTGGCATAATGAGCCATGTCCATAAGTCTATTCTTCATTAAAAATGTGGTTTTCCATAGAAACCCTCAACTTTGTCTTTCAGTGTTTCGAACGCAGTCATTTCCTTGGTTTACTGTAACTGGTGCTGGCATTGTTAGGAAGAATGACTTATTTTCCACCAGTCAGAGGACTGGCCCTTTATAGTTGTTACTGATATCAACTTAAAACACTTGAATATTCTGACAGTTAGTGATGTTGGTAAGTGAGAATTGATGTTTTAGACTACAGACCATCACAAAAAAGGATGCTGTAATAATAATTGATGCAGATTACGTAGAGCCAAATTAGCACATATCCACAAAAAGCAAAGAATAATCAACAATAAAACTTAAATCCAACCCTAAGACATACATTTACATTTACGGCAGAAGCTCTTATCCAGAGTGACTTATAAAAGTGCTTCACTATTTACTCAAGCTTAGATACTACTAAACACAAGTCAGTATGGAGACCATAATACTTTCACTTCGCCCGAGTACTCTCGGAAGAGGTGGGTCTTCAGTCTGTGTTTGAAGACAGTGAGTGACTCTACCGTTAGGACACCCAGGGGAAGTTCCTTCCACCACTTCGGTGCAGTACATAATAAAGCCTGGGCACTTGTCTTCCATGGATTTTAAGGGATGGTGGGTCGAGCCGAGCCGTACTTGAAGCTTGAAGGGCTCTTGGTTTAGATCAACTTTTGTCCAGTATGGAGGAGCTGGTCCATTCTTGGCTTTGTAGGATCTGAATCTGATGCGGGTAGCAGCTACACTCTTCACTGACTGAATTTAAAAACGTTGAAGACAACCCGAGACGCTGCATTCTGAATAAGTTGCAGGGCCCTGATGGTGCGCAAAGGGAGACCAGACAGAAGAGAGTTGTAGTAATCAAGTCTTGAAATGACAAGAGACTAACCAAGCACCTGGGCGTCAGAAAAGTCCTGCTCAGCCCAGGAGGTCCAAGAGCCATGAAGCACCGTCATCCAGGCAGTCGGAATGGGATGGTTTTGGGGTGCAAGACATTGCCGGCCTAGGAAACGTCCCAGCTGTAATGAGTCAGTCAGACAACAGGCCACAAAAACATCCTTGCCGCGATGCAGGGTCATGGAAACCATGTAGAGCAGCTAACGTCAGGAGTAACCCTGACAGCTGGCCATTAAAAAACCTAAGCTAAGGTGTAGAGTAACAGACAGTCAGTCAAGAAAGCCCTAATAGCTATGAAGTAGAAATGCACAAAAGTCTCCTTAGTGTAGCTACTCTGACTGTTTTCCACTGTAGGTTAAAAAATCACTAATTGTGTTGATTCATGGTATTTTTATTTTTAGAGTTACAATTCCCAAAAAACACGGGCCAGTATTCCACCCTGCTTGACAGTTCTAGTTCTATCTAGTTCATAGAATTTGCTAATTCCCTGTATACGGCCCATTCCTGTGCAGTCCATTCTAAACAGCATTAGTCTAAATCCTCTCACAATGTCACCAGAAATATTTGGCCAAGGTCCAGATGCAGAGATGAATTGTAAATCTCCCTCTCTTTCTCTCCCTCCCTATCTCTTTCTCTCCCTCTCACTTTCCCTTCATCTCTGTTATTTTGGCTTTATGGTTTTCTTAAACTGTTCTATGTTTTGCTTAAAAAACAACACTGCAGTAGAAGCGTTTAATGTATATATATACATATGTGTGTGTTACTTTCCCTCTGGTTCTGCAGCAGGGGTCGTGTAGCCAGCCCTTGCCATCACTGAAGAAGATGATTCAAATGGCTGGGGAAATTTCAGATGGCATGGCGTACCTCAACGCCAACAAGTTCGTTCACCGGGACCTGGCCGCCAGAAACTGCATGGTGGCCGAGGACTTTACTGTCAAGATCGGAGGTGATTAATGCTTAAACACACTCCAAAAGCATTTGCCCGGTCTAAATGAAGTATTTAGGAGCAGTGGAGGGTGCTGGGGAAAAACCCTATAAATCTTCCTGGGATGAGCTTTGAAGGAAAGGTGGTGAAAAGAGTGGTTCCACTGTGCAGTATCCTCATTAATCTCATTTCTGCTGTCCTCTTTTATTCAGACTTTGGCATGACGCGGGACATCTACGAGACGGATTACTATCGGAAAGGAGGCAAAGGGCTACTGCCGGTCCGCTGGATGTCCCCCGAGTCTCTGAAAGATGGCGTTTTCACCACCAACTCCGATGTCTGGTAAGAGCAATGCATCCTCAGTGGTTCTCAAACACATTTGCACACACTGCACAGTGGTTTGCTCTGCTGCCACCCATCAGGGTGCATCTGTGTGTGAGCTCATGTCTGCACAACTCTCTTTTACAGTGGAGACAGAAACAGAGCTCAGCAGCTAAAATGACACATCCCTCTTCACTCGCTTAACTGCTTTTCAACAGAATCTCAAGTGCTTGAATCCTCCAGCAGCTTCTCTGTGTTTTCTTAACTCAGGCAGCAACGGGAAGCCTCACTGGCTCCCATGAGGTGCTAAAATTTTTATGTGTTGTTTTTTCCCCACCTCTTATGTCCCATGTAGAAAGATACTACATCATCATCCAAACCCCAGCTGGTTGAAACTTGCCCAACTCATTGTCTATCTCTCTCTCTCTCACTCTCTCTCTCTCTCTTTCTGTCTTTTTCGCTCAGACTCTGTGTCTCTCCACTCTGTTGCCTGAGCCCATCGCCACAGCAATAACATAGTCAAATGGAGAAATACTGCCGTGGACCGGCTCCTTTACTTTGTGCGGTTTCCCAATCGCGAGCGTCCCACCAGCTCTGTGCTGCGGTGCGCTGCTAAACTCCTCCAGATGTTCCCTAATGACGGGCTCGCGGGTGCCAGCCCCATCCCTTCTCCGGATAGGCCGCGTTTGAAGTACTCCGGATGAAAAGGGCCGACACGAGCTCCCGTCCCGTGCACCCATAAAACTCACCGTTAGGTGTCTTCATTTGTTCCTTCCTTTTTTCCTTTTTTTCAGAAAACCTCCCCCTGCTTTGCTGTGGTTTTGTCTTTCAACACACTGCTGTTGCAGCCAATTAGATACAAGTCACTGTTGTAACAGGCCCGCTTTAAGGGCTTGTGGAGCTGCCTCTCTGATCCTGGGCCAGCATGGAAAATGCGTCCTCGGAGAGTTAATGAATAATGACTGGCAACAGTGAGCGCTTTGTGCGCTTCTTTTTTTTCTGCATGCATGTGTGTGTGTGTGTTTTGTTTTATGAGGGACTCATAGAGGCCTTTCTGCCCCTTTGTTGCTCCCTTTTGCCGGCCGCCGGAGGACGTATAGACTCGTTTGCATTAATGAAGAACACATGGCCAACAAAAAGACAACTCAAAAATAAAAGTAGTAGTAGTTGAGGTTTGCAGCTGTGGCTTTTGTTTTGTTTTTTTGAGGATACTAAAAGCACAAACAATGTAACTGTGAGAGATCTTCGATGAGGGCTTTTAGCCTCGCTGGCCATTGTCTGCAAGGAGCTCGTCTTGAGCGATCAGGAGCAGCACTGTCTCAAACTTGGATGGCCTTGTTTTCATCCCGTCCAAGTGGATCAAGTTATGCCAGGTCCACATGAAAAGCTGGTGCCACAAGCGCAGAAACAGGCTATTGTGACATTTACCAGGGATATGGATACTGGTGACATCTAACTTTCTCCCACCCTTTCCCCTTCTCTTTCTCTCTCTCTCATACTCACTCTCATTGTAGGTCATTTGGGGTGGTGTTGTGGGAGATAGCCACCCTTGCAGAGCAACCTTACCAGGGCATGTCCAACGAGCAAGTACTGCGCTTCGTCATGGAGGGAGGACTCCTTGACAAGCCGGACAACTGCCCAGACATGCTGTAAGTCTTTTCTCTCTGTCGCTGACCAAAATCACTTCTGACATGTTGCATCTCGAGACACAACTGGTGTGGATGCTTCTTGGACCACTTCAAGGGCCCACAAGATTAATTGTTTAATCACAAAGGCCCAGTGTGGTGGCATGTTTTTTATTCCAGTGAAGGTGAACCAAGTGCTCCTGCTTGTTTGGAAAGAAACAAAAATGTGTGTGTGTTTGGTTCACAGTTGCAAGAAAAGTAAGCAAAGTGAACCTTTTGGAAAGTAGAACTTGGTAGGACAAATGCACACTGCTGTTTTTGGAGGAAAACGAACACTGCACATTACACACTCCACACCCCACAAAACCTCACCCTAGCTGTGAATCATGGTGGAGTGAGCATCATGTTTGAAGGAAGACTCAAAGGTGCATGAAAAATTTTTACAGGAGTATGTGAGGGCAGCAGTTTATGACCCCGAATTGAAATGACGTTGGCATTTCAATGACTAAAAGCACACTAGTAAATTAACGGGAGAATTCTTAGTGTTTAGGATTGGCAGAGTCCGTGCTGACTCTATCAAGATGCTGTGCCATGAACTGAAGAGGGCTAAGGGCATCCTTGAAATATTATTAAACTAAAACACATTTGGAGAGTCGAGTGGTCCCAAATTCCTCCTTAGCATTGTGCAAATCTTATTTGCAGCTACAATAAATGTTTCATGGAGGTGATTGCTGTTGTTAAGGTTGTTAAACGTAAGGGTTCATTTACTTTTTCTAGCCTGTATGTTTACTCAGTGTGCTCAATAAAATACATGAACAGTGCAACTGTTTGTGTGATATTAGTTTAGTTTGATTGTGTTTGTCTGTAATTGACTTAGATAATGATCAGGCCAATCCAAAAGCTGCAACTGTATGTGTTGTATATGAACATTAAAAATTAAACTTGAAGCAATAAGGAAATATGATAAGGAAATATGGGCCATTTGAAAGAGTGTCTAAAACTGATTGAAAGTGAGAACATGATCTAATTTGTATAACCTTAATGAACACATAATTAGTTGCCATGTTAGCATTTTGGAATGGAGTTTTGCTTTGCTTGGGCTAATGGCCTTAAAGGCTCTTCCACCTGCTTGAGGCTCATGTTAACCCTTATGCACCTTACCATGCTCTCAGACTATTTAAGGACGTGGTCTTGTACTCAAATGCAGATATTACGTCAGCAGGTGTGCATGGCGGTGTGGAGCCTAATCGGTGACATTTACGTCACGAGTTAAAAGGAGCTGGGTGAGCTCACAGTGTCTGGGTGCTTCCTCCACCACAGTAAGCTGAAGCCCATAGAAGGGATGCCATGGCCCATGGGTGAGAGATGCCTGCCATTCCCTCAGAGAGATCAGTGTCTGGCCCGCCTGTTCCAGATGGGCTCTACAAACCAGACAATTAACGCCAGTCACTGGGAACATGTTCCCCTCTATGTGTGTGTGTGTGTGTGCGCGAGCATGCGCCCGTGTTAGTGAGAGTGTTGATGTGTGCGTCATAGCACGGTTGCACCGTGCCTTTCTCCTTTTCTGGGTCGGTCTAAGTGAGCAGGCATGTGGTCTTTCCCTTTACTCAAACAGTCCCCCACTCACACACCACTCCCTCCGTGAGGCTGACCTCACTTCCCAGCGCAGGGCCACTGTTTTTCAGACACCATACTGTGGTTTCCATGGCAGTCCCTCCTGCTTTCATGAACATGTGTGTGGAATGACCTGCACATGTTATGATCTCCATAAAGCCCTGCACTGCCAAATAAAGAGTCACAAAGTCACAACCCTAACTAGCTGGAGATGGCAACAGTAGGCAGTAGCAATATCTATACCAGCAGAACATTCCACGTCAAGATAATCAGATCCTATTCTTGCCTGAAAAAACAGAGAAAAAGCTAGTAAAGTAGGTCACGTAATAATAGCCACATGTGACAAAGTAACAGTGTAATCAATGGGTAGGGTTAGATTGCAGTTTCTTGGGAACTTCACAGTAAATGCGGACAACTCGAATGTCATTGAAAATGTATCTTATTGCCTTAAATATTATCAAAACATTCATTTCATTCATGTATTAAAGATGAAGACTATCACTGCTACAACCCTCAGTCTCTCATCAATCAGGGATTAAAACTAGGCATCTACTAGGAGTAAAGAGGTAGGGGACGGGCAGGGCTTATGCTATGGATGCACTCACACCCGAATTAATGAAGGTTTTATCTGCAGCTGCTTAAAATTGATTGCGATTGTTGTAGCATCACACTGAGTAACACCCACCCAAAGAAATCCAGGCCAGTTATACTTATACTTATACCAGCCACAGCTATTGCTATGAACTTGCCCCCTTCCATTGATGGAGCCCCTGATTATGTGGTTGACATACAAAATATAAAAAAATCAAATTGAGTGTCAGAACCTTCATATTTTAAAGAAATCGGATGAATTTCAAAGATACATACTATTTGTGCCTCAGTTTCTCTGAGATCAAGGGCATATCAGTCATCTCTTCATGCTCAAATATGAGCTGCTCTAAAAACAGCACTATGACCTATGATCTCCAATGACCTCCCTACCAACTACTTTTTCCTGTGATGAACTGGCCTGGGACCTGCCACCTTCATCTGTGTGTGCTTAGGTTTAATAGGGACAGTGATATCGTACTGATCTGGGTCTCTTCACTCTGCAGGCTGACAGTGAGCAGGTGCTGACAGGCATTTATTACTCGCCGTTTTCTGATTTGACATCAGCCAGATGGCTCTCATAAACAAATGTGCGAGCCCAGCGAAGGCCAGACAGGACAGGTTACTCGCGAGTGCCGGCCTGCGTCCAACCATTACTGTCATTTTTCAGGGGAGGCCGTGGAGCCTGGTTTTAAACCAGTGGCATAATCAACTTTTCCAAGGGCCTTTAGTGTGGGCCCAAAAAAAGAAGCCTCCCCTGTTATGGTGCAGGGCTTGACAAGAGGCGCATGCCCTGGAATGTCTTAGCAATGCTGGAGAGGGCTGTTACTCCAGGCAGCCCAAGCTGACCCATATTCATTTATTTAAGTGAGGCAGCCAGGGCGAAGGGTATTCTTAGCTTGTTTGTGTAAGATGTGGTGAGTGCTGCTGTACAGCGTCAACCTATAATAATCCTGTTTTTTTTTCTTGATGTTGTTTTGAAGTTTTGTCCCCCTCCCCCCAATGACTTGTCATGATCGGATCTACAGACGCAGCCATCTCATATTTCATGTTGGTTTGGCAGACGGTTAGAAGTGCCATTACAGCACACACAGCCATACTTATATGTATTACTGCTGAACATTCTGGAAGCTGTCTGCTCAGTGACATTACCAGGTGCTGCGGCTTGGCTCTGGCAACACTGCCACCTGTTGATCAGAGCAATGTCATTCATGTCCTGTGGTCTTGGTGTACGGGTCTATATTCAACATTTTACTTGAATGTCATTTCTAGTGTTTGCCTGGTTTAATGTGCCTAAAAACATTTTTATTTAGTCATTTTGTTTATTTAACAAACATTTTTATTTATTCATTTTGTTTATTTAACAAACATTTTTATTTAGTTAATTAGCTATCGACTAATTTGTCTGCTCCACAGGTTCGAGCTGATGCGGATGTGCTGGCAGTACAACCCCAAGATGCGGCCCTCTTTCCTAGAGATCATCAGCAGTATAAAGGAGGAGCTGGAGCCATCCTTTCAAGAGGTGAGCTTCTTCTACAGCGAGGAGAACAAGCCCCCTGACACAGAGGAGCTTGACATGGAGGTGGAGAACATGGAAAATGTGCCACTGGACCCCGCTTCCACCCTGGCCCCAGCTTCCTCCCAGGTGGCGCAGCCCATAGCTCCAGGGACTCCGCTGGCCTCAGGCCCCACACCCTCCACCTCCCCCCCTTCCGCCTCGGCTTCTCCAGGATTGACCCTGGACAAGCACTCAGGACAGGCATCCGCCAATGGGCCCGTGGTGCTCCTCGGGCCGGCCTTCGACGACACACAGCCGTATGCGCACATGAACGGCGGCCGTAAGAACGAGCGAGCGCTTCCGCTGCCCCAGTCATCGGCCTGCTGATTCACCCCCATGCCCCCCTAGTCCCTCATACAGGGTAATCCATCATCCCTCTTTTTTTGTCTATGTGGTCACATGTATTTCTTTTCTCGCCAGAAGAGTCAAACTCTGCGGAATCGATAACCAGATAGACGATAAATCGCTACTGTACATCAGATTGCTTTTTTTTATTATTATTATTTTTACTTTTTTAATTTCACCACAGCAGATAATTTGGGAAAGTTAGTTGGACACAAAAAAGGCTGCGTAACGCTCTGGCAATATTTAAGATTACTCAGCTAAACATCACACTGGGGAGCTGCAGCTGAAACCTCTTTTGTTTTATTTTGTTTAATCTTTTTCTTAAAGGAAGTTAAACAGTTATAGCACATTCTCTGCCAGAGAGTCATATTAAAGAGAGATCTGCATATCAGCCAGCAAGCCCAACCATGAGCACTTTTTTTGTTTAATTAAAGATTTGTTTGTGTGTGTGTGTGTGTGTGTGTGTGTGTGTGTGTGTGTGCATGTGTGGCAGTGTATGTGTGTTTTAATAGAAAAATACACATAGTGCACTTTGCCATGCTGCACCTCTCTTCCTCCAAATTGTCTCTTTATCGTCACTTTTCTCTTCCACGGAGGAGTAGAGAGCACATCTGCTTGGATTTCTATTGAGCCTCTGCGTGTGAGAGGCCACCTGGATGGTCATGTTGACTATTGCTTCACCCATCTTTTTCGGTCAATTTCAGATGCGCCTCTAAAGAGACGGATGGGCCTTTTTTGAAACTGCCAAATGTTTGCCAAATCAATACTTATTATTTTGTATTTATCATCGACATGTCTATGTTCTCTCCTTGCTCCCCAACAATTCTTTCAATCGTAATCAACTCAATAAAAGGAGCTGGACTGCTCTACCCTTCGTTATGGCTCAGATGGTATTGACTATGACATGTCTGGTCTGGTACTGAAGCTGACATAGCCATGTCCACCGCAGCATCAGAGAGATGGACAGCTTTGACGATGCCGTTTCAAATGAAACGAGGACAGTATGGCACCAAACGAAGACAAATAAACATGCACCAACTGCTGAGCCAAATATGAAGCATAAGGGATTGGCTCAAAAATGAAGCAAACAGTGTAATGTAGGGGGATAGCTGGTTTCAGCATTTGTTTGCAAAGGCAAGTGAGGCATTGTATACAGCAGGTATTTTTTTTCTTTAGACTAGCCATTAGTCTCTATACAATTCAGAAAATTCTATAAAGGTCTTACAGTTGTATGTTAGACCACCAGATCATTTACACACATCATTGGTTTGTGTCACTTTTGATAACTTTTTTACGGTTCTGATGTTCACTTCTTTGTCTGTACAGAAAGAAGCTGCTATTTTATTCTTTTTTCTTTTATGGATGTTCTGTATATAAATATATATATAAATATAAAGAAATCCTTCAGGTTTAATATTTTATGATCTCCACTACAGTCCATTTTCTTATGCTTTATACTCTTCTAGCAAAAAAAATAATAAAACAAAACAAAAAACAACAAAAAATACAAAAATTTATTCAAAACAGATTTTCCCTTCCTGTAAGAAGTTGTCTAGATACAGTCCATTGCCTTCTGTTTTTTATTATTATTATTATTTTTTTTTTTTTTGCTTAATATTATTATTATGAAATATGTGTAGGTTCTTCAAAATACCATAGCTCCATGCGTGAGTAGTTTTGGCACCCTTCTACCAGTTGTACTAGCACTGCACCTACTTATGTCCCCGCCCCCCACAAGTGCAACTCAATCTCAGGTCAATGTTAAGGTTTTGCTCTCTTCAGACGTTCTTGTCTTTGTTTCACCTTGTATTTTCTCACTCTGTCCTTCAGTGCAATGGTGCCCTCTCGCTCCTCTGCCTCCCATTTAAACTTTCGACAGTACTATGCTTCCCCCAGTGCCTCATTCTCAAGTCAGGACTCATGATAAAATGTTTTGTCTTTCTTTTGTTGTTGTTTGTTTTTCTTACATCATCTGATATTTTAACCCATCTGCATAATTGCTTAGCAACTGACAGGGCTAACTGGGTTGTCTTAATTTGCCTTATGAACCCCATCTTCTTGCCAGCTCTCTCAAACTACAGGCAGGCATAGGCTCCATTACATTTCACCATAGACAGAGAGGGCAGACTTCCGTCACAAAATATCTGAAAAAACCAAATACAGTAGGGTGGGCTAAAGTCTAGCGAAGTGGTCATGTCATTTCATCGACATCGGAGGGGACGAAACTGTAGTAGTAGATTTCACTGAGCAAGTTTTTTTTGTTTTGTTTTGTTTTTTGGAAGGATTTCTCTTTGTACTTTTGAGAAGTGTCACCCATGACTAATTTGTCCCTTCTGTAGGGTTTTTATTTATTTTATTCTATTTTATTCTTTGTGATATCAGTTTAAATCACTGTATAAATGGCCCAATGATTTAGTATAAAGTGTGCATATATATATATATATATATATATATATATATATATATATATATATATATATATTCTCTTTTTTTTTTTTGGTGTCACGACTGGGGGACTTTTTTCTTCATTTCCTTTAAGCATTTATCTACCTCACTCTTTTTTTTTTTTTTTCAAATTTATGTATGTGTATGAACAGATAGAATACATCTCACTTTTTTTCATATGTCTGTAGAGGACAGCCTCACTGTCTCTGGATGTAAAACCTCATCAGCATCACAAACCACATGCTCTCAGTGGACTGGAGAGAGGAAGGCTAAGGAGCTTTTAGTGTGCCTGTGACTTCCTATGTGTGGTATAGCCCACAACATAGGCACCAAAGTTCCATTAGCATCAATATATTTTATGTTATATTGAGAAATCTTAGCAGGGTAGGACAAAATACAATACTTCTGTACTTCCGTAAAAGTAGAAAAGCTACTAGAGTAAATGTGCACAAGTATTAGATTGTCAATACATTGTTGAGTTCTTTTAAATATTGTTATACAGTTTTGATGAACAACAATTCTGTTACGCACAGGCTCCAGATATACAAACAGTTACAAACAGAGTTTGCTGTTCATTTCTGCATTACACAGTTCTGCTTAAGAGAATTTGGGTTCATCAAAATAATGTATTATTATTTGCAATACCTGCAGTAGCTCAGTACTTTTATTTTGCATACTCAGATATATTTATGAGCTTTTTTAAGTACTTTACCCAAGTTGAAAAAGAATACTTATGCTTTTCCTCAGTAAATACTTTATTTAAAAGTATTTCTACTTTTATTCATGTGCATTTACTGTACTTTGTCCACCTCTGAATCATAGTGTTCATAGTGTCAAATGTTACATTTGGGAGGAAAATAAGATCATCAACATCATTTCGTGAAACAGTCTTTTAGGCTTTGTATATTTTAGAAATCCCTTGTTGCTTGCTTCAGTAGTGGCAGATCATTCTAGAGATCAAACAGCTCTACCTAGTGAAAAAGCTATGACCGGTGTTCATGTAAAAAGGCACATGTGTGCATTTCTGAAAGCATCCTCTATTTAGAGTCCAGGCACTTCTGCCATGCTCTCTCCAGTCCAAAACACACAGTGATTTCCACAACCAGGAATCCTCACGTAATGCGTCAGGCTTTGATGGATTTTGCTTGCACTGTTTCATTGAAATAGGGTTGCGATTTCCTGCCTGAACAAAATTGACAAAATTCCAAAGCTGGGGCTGGGAAGTAAAATTAAGGGATACACGTCACAGTTTAGATCGGTGTTGATTGGTTATTGATACAGGCCCCATCATTTCACAAACAAAACAAAATCCGAGCACTGAATCTCTCCTCTAATCAATTGTAGACCCCGGAGGGTCTCCGAACTGTAAGCAGATCGACCACACTGACCAAGTGATCCATGTAAGGCTGAAATGACGGTTGTGTACTTTGTAAGTCATCGCACAAGCGTGCTGTCATGCCTCTGCACAAACGTTGTGATCTGGAACTTTTCCAGAAGTGTATCTTCTGGTTCTCGTGCTGTAAGCATCATCTCAGTGTGTTAGCTTGTCCATGTCTTGACAGAGAGCATGTGCTGTAACATCGCCCAATCCACTCCCATTCTTAAAACACACCTCCTCTCAGCAGCGGTCTCACCACTGTGACTTTAGGTCAGCGTCAGTCAGAACACCTTTCAGTCTTTAGTATGTATTGTAGCACTGATCGCACCTGCTCCACTTCCCCTGTTAAAGAAGTACCACTGTGTTAGCACTTCAGTGCTGTTGCCTTGTCATTCCTTCATTGCGCCACTCACACTTAAGACCAGCCAAAGGTTTGAATGGTCTGGACCCAGTTTCCAAAACACTACAAGCCTGTAATGATCTGTAATATAACCATATGAGTGATGTTGAGGTGTACGTAACACTGTTTTCTTTGCTTTAATGAAACTCGATCTTTACCTTTTAGGAGTAGTAACACTTCCTTATAGTTACAATGATGTTCCTTTTGGAAAAAAACTGGTGTCCTTACCTGAAGTATTTGGCATTCTGGAAACCACACGCTGCGTGGACTTGTTTCATCACATCATTCTGTGTTATTTCTTCAAATGTTTTCTCCAAATGTTTCTGATGACCGCACACACTAAGGGCCTAATGTCATTACAAGATAATCCTCTACACTATATGCTTTTCCAGAGGGAGAGAGAGAGAGAGAAAGAAAGACAGGACTGTGGTTGAGTGTGTGTCTTCTCTCTCTCTCTCGCTCTCTCTTTTCTCTACTGCTGCTCACAATATGCTGCTTCACTCTTTCAGTTTTTAGGCCTCTCCATTAGGGTTGGCTGTCCGAAGCACTGGACAGGTGTTAGGTCTCATCAAAATGGTGGACAAAAGGTCAGACCATCAAAATACAAACTGAATCATGATTCTTTGCTAGAAATACGGCGAAGGCCTTTGAAGAACAACACAAAGGACTTTGCAGCCCATAATCTTACAGACCTTGGAAGTTCTTCATGGCACTTAACAAAATGTTCTTTTTTACTCGCGGATTTGTAGTAATCTTCTCTAAGAGGAATTCCAGGGCTGAAAAACGGGGCCAGTGATAGGGAGACCTGGTTGGGAGATCAAGTTGCTGGAAATAAAATAAATAAAAAAAATAAAAAAAGGAAGAAGACAGACATTGTTCTGCGTGGCACAAGACAGAATCCAAATCTCCATTCTTTAAAAGGCCTTGTGCTTGTGTTGTTGCATATGTATATGGATGGGAGTGTATCACATGTAGATGTAGTGATGTAGATTTTGATGTCTTTATAATGAGAAACAAAATAGAGATCAGTGATATTTATTTCTGTTTGTTATTGTTTTCTTTCTGTAAAGAAATGGACAAAAGGGTTGGCCTGTTGCAAAGTGAATGTCAGTTGTCATTGAATGCTGCCAAGGTTCCTTAGTTAACTGTAGGTTCCAGATCTACTACAGAAACACAAATACATATACAGACACAAATAGGACAGCGATGTCCAGTAGATTACGGGTAGTCATGATAGAGTTAACATGACTAGACTTTTAAAAGAGATACGTTTACAGTAGAAATAGCGCTTGTTGCAATGCCAGTTCTTTGCAAACCTGAAGGTAGATCGACTGAAAGAGTTTGATTTTTTTTCTTCTCTCAAGTATCATATTATTAATTTTATTGTATTTCTTCAGAATGCAAAACCTCAGGTTTAGAGAAGATGCATGGATGCATTCTAATTGCAATAATGAGCTTGAGGTTTTATAAACATCATTTTCCAGGCACTGTTATTTTGCTTGGCATTCCGAAAAACAAAGAAAAAAAAAAGAAAAAGGGGCCTTGTTCTACTGTACTGAGACATTTTCAATTAATAATGCTTTTATTTTATTCTGTTTTTCCTTTTGCAAAGAAATATATCTGTGTCATTGAATTGATTGGTAGAAACTGATTTGGTGAAATGGCTTGGCTGGTACTCTTGTCTTCTCGTAAATTATGTATCTGGGGTCTCCTCGTTTTATTTTATTTTCTCCCCACCTCTAGTTGAGATGGTATACTTTTTACATGCCATTGGCTTAATGTGTATCTGAAGAATTTTCATGTATTTTCTTTTTTTTTTCCTTCAATTTTGAATTAAAAAAAGTGAATGAGACAGAAGGACTGACTTGAGCTTTACTTGTTGCCTATTTGTGAATATATTTAGATGTTTGCAGTGTGGTGGGCTTCATTGTGCTTAAAGACGCCTGCTGCACACTATTATGTAGCTTGTGTTACGGTTTCCAGTATATTCATCTTGGTGTGGTGCAGGTTGGCTTCGCACTCCGGTGCTGTGGGTGATGTGCAGAGTGTGTCCAGCTGGTGTAACAGGGCCTGGATGATGGCCTGGAGCTGTGGCACCAGCGCCTCTGGGCGTGCCAGGCTGCCGAGCGGGCACGTGGATGAGTGCTGCCCTCCTCTGCCCGTAGTGAAGGGAGCAGTAATATACAAAATCACACAGGTACCTGCAAAAGGAGGACAGGCAGCATATCCTGGCCATACAGCACAGCAACACCCATCAGTGAATAAATTATGAGATATTTTGGGATGAAATATACTGTGTTATATCAGTATCTAAATATAATGAAATGGTATAGTGGTAACTGCAGTACTGGCTCAATCTGTGCATTATGGCATTGCATTATTTAGTCAATGTCCACTGATAAGCATAGTGAGCCACACTTTTTTTATTACTTGTCATGTATTGTAATTATTTCATAATCTTGATATCACATTTGTTGTTTTCATGTCAAAACCCAAAAAATTCTGATTCTAATATCTATTAAAAGCATTGCTTATGACATTTCCCACCTGAAACCATAAACACAATCAAAACCAAAAGCAATTGTAGTACACTCAAGCACTAAAATTCATAAGCATGAAGTATATTTATATAAATACATAAATACTGTACATTTCTGAGACTGTTTTTCTGTATTTAGTCTAACAAACATCTGGAGTCAGGTCCGAGCCCAGACTGAAACTACATTATATGTCCAAATGTTTATGGACACCTTATTATTAAAATCCTGCAATAAAATAGGACTCTCCTATTTAGGAAGAAATAAACATGACCTATTGGCACCATGCCACATGCCAGGCATCCAGCGTTTTTGGTATGAGTTTGGCGACTTGGGGATGAAGTGTGGTGCTTATCATCAAACATCCTGACCTCACTAACACTTATGCAATTAAATCCTCACAGCATGCTCCAAAATCTAGCAGAAGACCATCTTTGGAGTTACTCAAACAAAAGCAGATCAACTCTTTTTTTATATACCCTCGATTTCAGAAGATACAATGAATGAGCAGGTGTCCCAATACTTTTGACCTTTATTCCAGCCGTGTGTCTAACTAACATGCTTTCTGTGAGCAGGGCGCAATGATTCACTTGCCAGTTTTTATCTCTGTAGTGGCGTGTAATTATGATGTAGCTTGCTGTGGTCAGTGCAGTCCATCAGTCGCCGTTTAGCCGCTGTGAGAGCTACACTACTGACTAAAGCTAACTCTGCTTTAAATGAGCCCTTATTCTCTCTGACGCATGCCTCCACACAGCTAATAATGGTGCCTCCAGAATGGATGCAGTAGCCTGCCCTTGGAAACACTGCTTCATGTTTCATTGTCGTCTTCTGTTTTGTGTAAGTCGGCCTTGTCCTTTGTGTTTGAATTTTTGGTGCTCTCGCTATGATTAAGAACAATCTTTGGCTAAAAGCTTTTGACAAACCCCTCCCAGTTCATCTGTGGGACAATGCCAACTTCAGCACGACTCTAAATAACACCGAAGTAAATTTGGTAACTGGCCCACAATAGAAGAGCCATTAGCAAGTACAAACCTCCCAGCGTCCCTTGGAATAGACGACATCCAGACCGAGCCCTTTCAAGTGCTTGGCAAGGGACCTCATGCCTATAATGGAGTCCAAATGATCCGCTCCTCCTTCAACGCAACAGTTATTGGCGGGACAGGAGCCACACACATCTCTGTCTTTGTAGCCATGGTTCTTGGCTGTTTGTTCCAGAATGATGCATTTGGCTCCTGGTGCTATGCCCAAGTGGACAGCAACCTGTTAATCAGACGGAATGGATGTGGTCAGGAGTGGATACTGGGACCCAGTCATGTTTTAAACCAATAACAAGTTACATAACTTTCCAGTCTCTGGTTTCTGCAAGCAGCATTGCTCAGATGCCATATGCACTGGTTGCAATGTACCATCTTGCGACATGTAGGACCAGTTCAGGAAATACTTTCGGATAATTCTTGCAGAAACCTTAGAGAGGCAGAAATTCCAAGTCAACAAGGGACACATGGACTAAAACACCAACTCTACTACAGTATAACCTGCTGAGCTGTACAATATTCAAGCCGGAAAAAGTACTGAAGGGTTCACTGAACACTACAACAAAGGCATTACATCGCACCGCTTTTCCTAACTTTAAATATCACTGTTTGGTGGGGGAGTGAGACCATATTTGATCAGATTTTGTCATCACACACTTTCTGTTATATGTGCTGTCTCTAAGTAATGTATTCTACAACTGCTTTTGGAATCACTCCCTAAACTGTCTGTGATAATCCATCAACTCGTTCAGGTCAGGTTTGGGGTTCAAATGTAGCCGGTCAGTCAGGCCTGGTCTGGTCAACTCACATTTACAAGTACAGGTTGGTTTTCACATCTCTGAGATCTCTGTCGACTCTCTAAGTTTCTATTATTTGTATATTTAGTGTTGATTGTAGCTCAAACAGCTGGTCATCGCACTGACAGGAAGAGAGAGACCCATGGAGCCAGTAGGAGTGTGGTCAGTTATGCTAAGTGGGATCAGTTTACCTCCAAAACACAACTCAAGCTTAAAATAACAGGTTGTTATTTTGAAACCAAATATTAGTATTTCATACAAATCTGCACAGGCTCTCAGTGTCTTAAATAAGCTGATTTCGTGATGTACTGGGTATCTGAGCACCGTGGAGAACTGGGTGCATGCAAAACGCTCTCACTGACTGCCATTAAAATATCATGTAAGAGAGTCAACATTTCAGTGGAAAAGCAAAAAAGCCTGGGCAAAACAACCGCAAGAGAGGTTTGCCTCTGGCCTCTTGCCGGTGCATCCATATGATTTTATTAGTCTGATCAATTTA